>NC_134568.1:5184661-5284661 GCF_050947875.1 Dermacentor variabilis
GTCCGGTAGTGTCCCTCTCGGCAATGAGAAGTTTCGATCACACTATTAGAATGTCTAATGCTAAACAAATAATTATATAATAACATGGTTCTGAAAGAAAGGTTTACTTAGAGAATCCCCTATTGCCTATGGGCATTCCTGTTTCGGTGATAACATTTTATCTTTTGGTGCAAGTGCCCTCGATCGAGCCCGAAAGGAAGTGCGTCAGATTGTGCACGACTACGCCATTGCTGCAGGGGATTCTCTTGTCAAACACCTTTTCTTCATTATTAACAATGAATCGCATTATTTTCATAATCTAGCATCTTCCTGAAAATTGACATGACCATTTTTCAAGAAAGAAATAAACCACTATTATTTAAATATAAGTATAGTACTGATCAATTAGTTAAAATGAAGCAAGAACTTCATATTATGTTTCCACTGTGAACCATGGCTATTGCTCCCTTCGTGGGTATGTGCCATAAGATGAAGGAAGAAGAAGTAAAGGCTTGGATTGTTTCATCTATCATTCTCCAAGAATTTTATTCATCTATGCCCCCAACATATACGCCTCATCCGTTTAGCCTGGGTACCAAGACATATGGGACTCACTTTAAACGAGTCAGCAGAAACACTAGCGACGGCATCTCTTAAAGGACCAGTACTGAGGATCTTAAATCCTTCGGAATACACCACGGCTGCAAGATTTAAAAAAAACTGTGTTCAAGAAGAAAATGCCGAAGCATGTGTATTAATACACCGATTATCAGCACCTTAGATTCTCTTGGCTCAGCAGATGGTGTTCAACAAGAAAATTTGAAGTTTCATTCACAAGAATGCGTTGCCGAATAGCAATGCTTAATTATTATTCCCATGGGTCTGGTTCGGAACCTTCCCGTCAATGTTTTTGTTGCAACGAACTCGAAACTATGGAACAATTTTTTATAGAGCCTCGTAGGCTCGACGTGCACAGAAAACGACTTCTAAAAGGTCCCCTTCGCCAACTTGGATTTGTCCTTAAGCTCCCTGTGATACTGTCTCTTGGGGCGATGGCACTAGGACACTGCAATAGCAACGTATGTGATGCCATATTTCATTTTGTAAGTGAAACAAAGAGACTGCCATGTTACTTTTATCGCTTTACTTTCCTCAATATTAGGACAAAAATATTAACTTCAAATTTTAAAATATTATAGCCTGAAAATTGATATTAACTATTATTATTTGTTTCTTATAATTGTTAAAATGCAAAATTCTGTTTAAGTAATCTTCCCTTGTTATCTACTGCCGCCAGATTCATGGCCGATCCCTCGTAGTGGGTTGAGTCATATCCGTAGGCACCAAACCAAACAAAACCGAAACGCATGGTTTGAGCAATTAACCTATAGTCGAAAGTCTAAAGCAAAACGAAAGACAGGGGTCTGAGCCCAACCTAAAGCTACAAAGCACTTATTTCCATTTCATTTTATTTTCCTAAAATATTAATAACAGTTTCTCCACCGCCAGATTCATGGTCGATCCCTCAAAGTGGGTTGCGCCATTTCACTGAGGAAGAAGAAGTTAGGAGCCCTAAGTGCAAGGCCTGCCGGCAGTTGCTTGAGAGCCTCTTCAAGAAATTTCGCCATGTGCGACGTCTACATTCTAGACTAGAACGCTTGAGTTGCGTGCTGCAAGGCGAAGAAAGTGATATCTCTAAGTTGCCGCTTGGTTTTACAGGAAATGCTTGTGAGCGAACGTATCCACCTAGACAGGTAGGCCACACAGTCTCCAGCCTGATGTCGTAGACCAAGTACCTTCTTCGGTTTATTGCTAGGCCTTGTTTGCCTCGTTCCAGTTACTTCGCGGTAGGGTAGCAAGGTTTTGGTCTCGCCTCATTTCAGGCTTCTAAAATAAAAAGAAATGCGGGAGCGATGGTGGACTCGAGTAACCGTCTTCAAGCATAGCATCCTGATGCTCGAATAATTAGGACATGACCGCTTGTTTTTTTCTTTATTGCATTTTTAAATAGTCATAACAGTTACACGCTAACATCCCAGTGACAAAACACTGTTGAAGGATGTCCACCATTCTCAGACCATGCACGAACTCGCACCCAATTCTCTCGGACCAAAGCCAACCATCCCTTTGAGACGTTCGGCGTTTGTGTCACGTGCCCGTTTATCGTATTATTCTGTCGCGGGAGCTAGCTCTTTGAGATGCTTTGTTAGACTACACGACCTTCGGGATCGGCCCGTTTCTCCGCATTTTTCCTTGCAGAAGCTTGCGCTTCTATTACATGGGCGAAAATTTGACACAATTTGCCGACAGTGGTGCGAGATAGTGACCGCAAGTGAAGTGAACGCCGTTAGCTCCCGTCGCGTCGTTGTATAAACGAAACGCTTCAATGTCAATCGCTTGTTAAGCCAGTGCTGTACTCTTAAGCAAAATTACATCCTTTGGGTCGTATCTTGCCCCGCAACAATAATCGCCATCTGCCTTGTCCACATTTCCTTTCTTTAACGCTGTGAGCCCGATACTTCCCAGTCACGAACGGCATGCGCCTTATCACCATGGCAGAGCATCCTCGACAGGAAAGTAGCGATTGCGGCGTTTTCAAGAAAGGAAATGCAAGCAACACAGATGACGATTATTCTTGTGTGGCAAATATACACCCCCAGGGTTGCACACTTGTCTAAGAGTGTATTGACTGTTGATCTTCCTAGGTTATACAGAACGTTAGGATCATTAATGCCTTTGCATTGGGAATGTCAAAGCGTAATAATGTGTATCTGCGTGAAGTGTGTGAAATGGGTGACGTGGTAGGAGGTAGAGGGAGGATGGGAGAGCTTAAAAGAGCGTGTATGTATGTATTCGCATATGGATGTATGTAAAGTCGAACGCCTGTATAACGAAATTCTCGGGACCTGCAATATTCTTCAGTCATACAGGCCACTTCGTTCTAATGGTCGCGCTGCGTACCGCACACAACAGAGCAGGCGAAGATTGTTCAAAAGTAAAGAACCTTTATTAAACATGAAATGAAGAGACACTTAGTGAAATAAGGCGATTTTGTTTTGATGCCCACTTTTTTTTTTACATAATTAAGCGACTGGGGGGAAGCCACGCACCGAAATTCACAGCACGCTTCGCGGTGAAAGGCAGGAGTTAAATATGCAGATCGTCGGATGCCGCTATCGCCTCCCTTGCCGTCAAGATTATTGGTTTGTTTGCGTAATCTTCGTCACTGTGGCTTTGTTGACATTCCCGTGCTTTCGTCCCTAGATGGCTTTCAAGACGCCGTCAGTCGTCAGTGACGATTACATAATCACGTCTTCATCACCTGCGACGTATGCGTCAGCCATCTCACACGCTGATGCGTTACAACCAAGCAGCGTATAAGTTGCGAGCGATTTCTGGAGCAGCGCAGCAGGGAGAGCAGGGTGCGCTCGTAAAGTGCGTGGCTAGCATTACCGTTAGCGCTAGCGCAGAGCGCGTTGGTGATGTCTGTGCACAGTGCACAGTGGCAGCTGCGGTATACGTGGCAGCATTCGTTGTGAAGAAACAAATCAGCCACAGGGGGCGCCTAAATACCTTCGTTATATATACATATATAAACCCAACAGACCATAAAGCGAAGAAGAGTATCGGGGAGACATTAGCAGTGTTTTAAATTTGTGTGTAGAAAACAATAAAGGGGGAAAGGGAAATGAAAGAGGACAAACAGATAAGTTGCTGCCAGTGGGAACCGAACCCGCAACCTCCGCATTACGCGTGTTTTGTTATAGAAGGAATTGCAGTATGACGAAAACGGAGACACGACAGCGTGACGAGAATGGCATGACTGTAGCTAGGCTACTGAGCCACGCTTACTTCTCCGCTCGTTTACTTACTCCACGGAGGCCACATGCTCCTCCGACCATTGGTTTTTAAGTTCACGCAGACCCTACGCTCTGGGAAAGCCGGTCTATGAGCGAAGTTGTGGCGTGCCGTCACGACGCACACCAGGCAAATTTTCGCCGTCGCCGTGCTGTTTCGTAAGTTAGAGTACAATACGATCCTATCACGCCCCGCGACGCTGTATGCTAAATTAAAAATTAAATTATGGAGTTTTACCCGCCAAATCTACTTTCTGGTTATGAGGCACGCCGTAGTGGGAGACTCCGGAAATTTTAACCACCTGCGGTTCTTTAATGTGCACCTAACTCTAAGTACACGGGTGTTCTCGCACTTCGCCGCCATCGAAATGAGGCCGCCGTGGCCGGGGCACCACCCTGTGTTGGCCGGGGACGCTGTATGCCGTAGGTGCGAGGGAAAATATGAGAGGGTGAGAAATACGATCGTTTGACGTGGGTCGTCTTCCCACTCACCCAGTGTTGTGCGGTGGGAGGAGTAGCAGGAGGAGGGTTGCACGCGCCCTAAGGGGGAAGGGAGGCAGGAGAGCCCGCGCCTCCAAAATGTTGAGATAGCGCGATCTCAAGTCTTGGAGCCGCGTTGAAGCTAGAGGCAGTTCGTTCGCCTATGCTGCTGGCCTTCATCATGCCAGTGTTCTGACAGCGAGTATCCGCGGCCATCGAGTGAGATGTGCTCGTGTTTGCCGGTGTGCGCGTGACGTCATACTTGTTAATTTAGTTGGTCAGTTCATCTGTATGCAATTTATACGCTTGATAACACTACTAACCTTACTTCGTATAGCTGTCTGATAATTTGCTGTCGCAATCAATGCTCAGCCTTTCAGGGAAAATTGCGGCTTTTTTTAACCTTCTTTGCGCAGGCATGCAGTGCTTCGTTCGAGCTCAGGTACCGCCCAGCTGAAATCGGCGCTACGAAGCGGTTTACGGCACAAGCGAGCGCTTCAGCGACCTTTCGTGAACACTACAGCGATGATTGACGCAACAGTGCGCGGCCGCTGCTGGATATCGTGTCGAGAGGCGTCACTCTTCCGAACGCTGCTATCGCAGCGCTCTCACCAGAGCGGGGTGCTTTAAAGAGTTCCCCGCTTCTTCCTGCCTCTTATTTTCCTACACGTTATCTAATAACAACCATGCTTCCCTGCTAATATTCTTGTTCTTCTTCTTTCTCGCGCAGCACATGGGACCGACATCTTGCGGTAATTAATAAAGCTGTGTGCGTCATTGTCCCACAATTCGTGTTTACGACGCAAACGAACGAGCTCAGTTGGCTTAGTCCATGCGCACTTTAGATACAGAAGAAGGAAAAGGACTAAGTGCCGCCACATGACAACCTTGAAGTCCAGTCATGGCAAATATAAAGGATAAGTTCGTGTGAAATATGCGCTTACCACCTGCTAGGCAAGTGGCACTGAAAGGTTCGGTAACCATGTAGGGACAACCTGCCAAGAGTTAAGGAAAAGGTACACACAAAAAGTTTTCCCCATTTGAAAGCGTATCTTCTCCCAAAATATTAATCGTAATATGTCTTTAATCTGTCTTTTTTGCGCTTGGTTTCTTAAAAACTCAGCACTCGCTACTTTCCTCAAGAATGCTACTTCATGCTGATAATGCCCATGCCGATCGTGACCTGGAAATACCGGGCTTGCAGAGTTAAAAACTAAGTTATGGGATTCTACGTGCCAAAACCACGGTCTGATTATGAGGCACGCCGTTGTGGAGGACTCCGGAAATTCGGACCACCCGGGGTTCTTTCACGGGAACGTGAATCTAAATTTCCTAAGAATTCCACCATGGCTTGTGACCTTGGACATGCCGTAATTTCAATGTGAGGCACCGCGCGGGGTGCTGTTAAGTAAGAGACGACTCAGGCACAAAGTCGTGTTATGTTTCGCTTACAGATAAGGACAATTTCACAATTATGAAAACAAACACAATACAAACATTTATTAACTTATCGTCGATTTACAGGTAAAAATATAGCAGTGCTTGTGCGGCTGGCCGGCAGAACCAACACCTCAAGGACGCTTGATGAACGGTGAACGAGTCCACGTGTCCGTAGGGTAACGCCGACTCTCTTGCGGCAGCCACGGACGCCGACGTCGGGCTCACCAGCGGGATGAACAAGAGCGCGGCTACGAGGAACTCATGTGGCTAAACCCCGGCACGGTCCTCCGGCTGCGCGCACCCACGAAGCGTCCCCTCTCGATGACGTCGTCACCGCTGTGCTTGCGCAGGTTTGGCTTCCGGAAGGAGCTAGGCACGACGTTGATCCAGCCTCTCGCACGCCGTCCTGCTGGTCGTGGCGCTCGGTGCGGCGTGTGCCGCTCCAGTCGGCGTGCGCCGGGCGTAGGGGCTCCTCCCAGCTGGCCATGATTTCGCTGGCCAGAGCAGACGATGTCCGGCACCAGTGGTCCACCTTTCTGGGCGAGACGAAGCTGCAGGAGTCCTCGCCGGAAGCCCCAGTGCTGACGAGCACGTGAAGCTGATGGCCCGGCGCCTGGCATACGCGCGCTCTCGCGTCATGTCACTTTGACGAGTGAGCAGGGCGCCTCGGACTTTCGGGGAAATGACTTCTTACTTATGTGGCTGCCTGCCTGCCACAACTGGAATGTCACCGAAAGGGAGAAAATCAACACCGTTATACTCAAAACTTACAAGATCGCCCTTGGCCTACCGGAGTCCACAAGCCGTGCTCGTCTGCTACAGCTGGGAGTATACAACACGCTTGAGGAAATAGTGGATGCGCAAAGAGCCTCGCAACTCGAACGCATGTCCCTGACAGCCACGGGCCGGTACACCCTGCAGAAACTCGGCTTAAATTTCCATGTCCAACACGGTCAGAAACAGGTCATTCCACCCGACCTCAGCGACACGCTGATTGTCGCCCCTATCCCTCGAAACATGCACCCCGAATATAATGTGGACCAATGCCAGGCCCGTGCCAAGGCACTGCCGCGCTCCTTTGGTGGGAAGACGCTCACGCGCTTCGTAGACGCGGCAGGATACACACGAGAACACCGCTTCACGGCGGCAGTCGTAGACATTAACTCCCGGCTTACGCACGCGTGTAGTGTCACAACGGAATACCCGGAAACAGCGGAAGAGGTAGCGATTGCGCTTGCGCTTACCGACCCCCTCTGCGATGCAATTCTTAGTGACTCACAATCCGCAGTTCGTAACTACGCGCGTGGGCGCATTTCCTCCGAAGCTCTCCAGATCCTAAGGAAAGCTGGTAGACAACACTTCGATAGCACCGCGATCATCTGGTTCCCAGCGCACGTCGCAACTCCCACCGATGAGGGCCCCCCTAACTTGAACGAGGTAGTACACCACTCTGCGCGAGAACTGACCCACCTCAACGAATCGGAGACCGCCTCTTCGAATTCGGAACTCCTGGTTCTAAACACGCGAGAACGCTTGGTCAGATACAATGGCATCACCAAGCACTACCAACTAGCCAGGCGGATATTGCCCCCACCTCACCCCAAAGTGAAACATCGCCAGGCAGTCGTCTAGAGACAACTGCAAACACAAGCCTTCCCCAGTCCGGTGCGATTACGGCACATTTTCCCTGCGCAATACCAGAGTGCTCTTTGCGAGTTATGTCAGGCAACTAGAGCGGCGCTCTCACGCATGTTATGGGAGTGTCGTGTTATATCAGATACAATGGCAGTAGCACCGGAGGCTCTTGCATCGAAGTGGACCGCCGCTCAGCGCAGCTCCAACCTCAAGACGCAAGAGTGGGCTGTCCAGCAGGCCTGAGAGGCGGCGAGAATGCAAGGCCTCGAAGTCCCCTCATGGGAGACCTGAGACCGGGTCGTTAAACTTTGCCGGATTCAAAATAAAGTTGTTTCCATCCATTGCTGGACGTTATCCCCACTCAGCACGCAGCAGAAGCAGCTTCCAGGCGCGTGCAGAGGTTCCCTTTTTTTTTTTTTAATCGTCGTCTAGATCTCACTGACATACATGCGCGGGGTAGCGAAAAGAAATAGAAGAAAGACTATTCGGGAAAAGGCTTTGCTTCTTGGTGGCCCTCAGTGCAAGACCTGCTCGCAGTTGCTTGAGAGCATGTTCAAGAAATTTCGACATGTACGACGTCTAGGTTCTAGCCTATAGAATGCTTGAGTTGTGTGCTGCAAGGCGTAGAACATGGTATCTCCAAGTTTCCGCTTGGTTTTAAAGACAAACGCTTGTGAGCAGATGTACTCACCTTGACCAGGTAGGTCACGCAGTCACCAGCCTGGTATCGTAGACGCAAGTGCCTGCTTTCTTTTATAGCGAGGCATTGTTTGCCTGCCTCCATGCACGTCGTATATTAACTTATTAAGCAGGAAGTCAGGAACGATACAACATATTCTAGGCAATATGGAAACAAACTGGAAGGAAATGCGGCATTAAATTACATCCGAGATATTACAGCCGAATCATTTCAGTGCAGTGACGAGGTGGGTTTCGAAAAAAAAAAAAGGTGCGTGAAAGAGAACCAAATGGATAAGGAGCTGGTGCTGAGAAATTTAAGCTGGAAGGAAGCCGAAGATAAAATTCCTAAGCATGCAGCCACAGAGTTAGACGAGGTCCTCGTTAGGCTAATTAATGAACTAGGACTAATACGTAAGGAAGCTTTGTTGAAAGCAGTAGAGAGAACCTTAAAAAGGTAGACGAATATACCTGACAGCTGGCCACAAAGTATAATATATTTAATTTACAAAGGGAAGGGGGAAACGCAAACTTCACTCATAAAGGCCGTTGACCATCACATCGGTAATATACAGGTTAGCAATGCAGGCGATTAAATATAAAATTTCAAGCATGGGCAGAACATAATGGCATATTGGGAGAACTTCAATATGGCTTCAGGATCGGCAGGCGTCTCGATGATAACTTATTCAGTTCAATGAAATAACCAGGGAAGAAAGAAGACCGTTGTGTGTGGCGTTTTCAGACATTACCGGAGCCTATGACAACGCAGAGCGCAACATTTTGTGGGATGTTCTGCAAGGAGTAGGCTTAGTCAGCGACTGTATGCAGCTTTCGAAGATTTACCTAGAAAATACCGTTTGCGTTGAATGGGAAGGAATGAGGGGCGAGTTGAAAGTTGATATCACTAAGTGGCTGGAACAAGGATTCTCTCTATCCCCGCTGCTGTTTATGACGTAAATGGTGAGGATGGAGAGGGCGCTAGAAGGTAGTGATATCAAGATTAATCTCTCATACAAACAGGCGAGCACACGAGTAGAGCAGCAGCTTCCAGATTTGCTTTATGCGGACGATATTGTGTTGCTTGCTAACAAGCAAAGTGATATGCAATGTCAGGCTAATATCTGTGGACAGCTAAAAGGTGAGAATTTAGGATTTCGAATTTAGCGTTAAGGAATCAAGTTTTATGTTATTCAATGAAAACAGTGAACAGACAGTGTTAATACAGGGCCAAGAAATATTTCGGGTAAAAGAATACACATAAATTCGTGTATGGATAAACAAAGGCAATAGATATATTTAAAAACAGGAAAAAACAATAAGAGCAAAAGGGAAGAGAAATGCGGCCATAATGAAGCACAGAGCGCTATGGGGATAGAACAGGTACGTGGTGCTCCTGGCTGTGTGGAAAGGTGTAACAGTTCCAGGGCTCACATTTTGAAAGGCGGTTGTTTGCTTGAAATCGGGGGTACAATCAGGACACGATGGCAACCACGGGTCAGTGAGGCGTCTCGTATTGGGTGCTCACGGGAAGACCGCAAATAAAGCTGCGCAGGGTGAAATGAGCTGGACAAGTTTTGAAGGGAGGGCAGCTCAGAGTAAAATTGATTTTGAAGAACGACTGAGGAATATGAAGAAAAGTAAATGTGCTGGGAGAACTTTCAGGTACCTGTACAGAAAAAAAAACATTGACTCACAGGGGGAGGAATAGAGCTATAGGAAGCTTACCAGCAATTATGCGACCGGTATAGTATAGGCTGTATGGCAACAAAGAACGTTAAACGCGAAGTCCGAGAGGCTGCAACAATCGCATAGGTGGCGGCAATGGAAAAGAAATCTGCTATGGGTAACTACTTAAGAGGAAAAACGAAATGAAATCAGGAAAGAAAGAATTTATTATAACTGAAAGGGAGGCTCATTATTTTTCGAAGCGAGATCAGGACGCCGCTTTATAACACGCACTTATAAAGCGAGATACAACAAGGAAGAAGCACGTGCTTGCGTGCCGTAAAACGATGGAACATGTTCTATTAGAATGTGAAGACGTCTACCCATGTGTCGGTTAGGCTCCTCTGGTCTCCTTCAAGCCTTTGGGTTCAGGTATAGCAGGGAGGAAGTAAGCATGTCCGCAATATAGATCAGCAAGAGGTGATTGTAGGTTTGGTTGCAGAAAAGTAGGGAGACCGCAAACAACGAAGGTGCACGAAAAAACAAAGTGCACAATAGTGGTTCAGAAAGCTTGATGCTAGAAATTCTTTGTTCGCGTTTTTTTTTAAATGCAGCAGATCCAATGAATTGGAATCTATATATAGCGAAGCTTTGTGCGAGTGCACAAAGAATCGGAACAGGAGCACATGCACGCACGCGCACAAGCGCGGGCGCACACAAATTATGCCGAACCTTTTGTTCAGCGGACTTGCCTACCACTAGCGAGTCCGACGGACGTCTTGAACGCATCATGGTTTCAGTGGCAGCATGCGCATACGTACGTAGCGCAAATGGAATCCATTCTATGCGCACGAAGCGTTTACGTCCTCAATACCGCGCAGCCGCTGGTGTGCGGAGGCGAGCGCCGTCTTCTGGTTGTCCTGTTCGGCGACAGAACAGCCGCGCAGCTCCCGCGGTCATGAAACCCGGAGAGGTTCGCAAAGTAAAGCTTTGTTTTTGAATAGAAAAGCAATAGACAAGGCAGAAAACTAAAGTAATGTTTAACAGTCTCGGAAGAGAACAGCAGTTTACGATAGGTAGCGAGGCACTGGAAGTGGTAAGGGAATACATCTACTTAGGACAGGTGGTGACTGCGGATCCGGATCATGAGACTGAAATCATCAGGAGGATAAGAATGGGCTGGGGTGCGTTTGGCAGGCATTCTCAGATCATGAACAGCAGGTTGCCATTATCCCTCAAGAGAAAAGTGTATAACAGCTGTGTCTTACCAGTACTCACGTACGGGGCAGAAACCTGGAGGCGTGCGAAATGGGTTCTACTTAAATTGAGGACGACTCAACGAGCTATGGAAAGAAGAATGATGGGTGTAACGTTAAGGGATCAGAAAAGAGCTGATTGGGTGAGAGAACAAACGCGAGTTAATTACATCTTAGTTGAAATCAAGAAAAAGTAATGGGGCATGGGCAGGACATGTGATGAGGAGGGAGGATAACCGATGGTCATTAAGGGTTATGGACTGGATTCCAAGGGAAGGGAAGCGTAGCAGGGGACGGCAGAAAGTTAGGTGGGCGGATGAGATTAAGAAGTTTGCAGGGACAACGTGGCCACAATTAGTACATGACCGGGGTAGTTGGAGAAGTATGGGAGAGGCCTTTGCCCTGCAGTGGGCGTAACCGGGCTGCTGCTGCTGCAGATGATGATGATAATGCGATAAGGCAAAATAAGAACAGGAGCTTGGTGGCGCAACCAACCGCCGCGTTTCAAGAGGGGACGCTCATAGCATCCATCCATCCATCCATGTATCACCGCAATATTCAGAGGGCTTGGCGAGGGGTAATTTAAGGCAACAACGTCGGACTGTCGACTAGGCAGCAAATTTTATCACGTTATCTCTTTTATCTCTGTTACTTTCTTCAGTTTGTCAACATTCATGACCCAGTCAGCGCCTCTAGCACAATTTTTGCAATTTTACTTTCTTCTGTGCTTAAAGACCCAACTTGAAGCTTCGAGCCTCCCTCTTGTATCTGCTGTTGAGTACGTAACTTTCTTTTAGCGCGAGTTGATTAAGTGCCCTTCCAGCGTCACTAATAAATTTACTGACGTCCCTGTTTCTTCCGGCTTGGCTCTTTCTATTTGATTCTTTTTTCCGCACATGTACTGTTCTTGCCACCTTTCTTTGAAGCCATTGGGTCTACAACAGGCAGCTGGCAGTTCCTCTGTGAATCCTTTCATTTAAACCAATTATTATTATTACTATTATTATTATTATTATTATTATTATTATTATTATTATTATTGTTGTTGTTGTTGTTGTTGTTGTTGTTGTTGTTGTTGTTGTTGTTCAGCGCTTTGCGATTCTTAGATTAGCTCTCTAGATAATCGACTAAAGCTTTAGTCGCGTTTAATATTTTTACCTCCACCAACTCCATGAGGTCACAAGCGAAACCAGGTAAACGTTGCAGTCAACGCCTCCGGTTTGTTTGTTCAACAGCAAGAAAAACGACAGATAGTGCTTCAATGTTCCGACTGAGAGGGCGCCATTGTGTCTCCGTGACAGATGCCACGCTGCATTTCAATGCAGCTGAGAGAAAGTCCACCACCCCGCGAAGACCTCTTCAATGCAGCTGGTATAACCTTTTGTTTTAAAGAATAACTCTCTACTACTATGGAGAAAGTTAACGAATGCTCGCAGGCCATGTTAGACTGTTCGACTGCATTCGAGTCAGCTGTATTTGCTTGGTATGTCTAGTCAGGCAGTATTGCTGCCAGGCAACTGTCCATTGAAATCGCGCAGTCTTTTCTTGTCTTTTTTTTTGTAATTTTGGTAATTTGATATTCACATCATGTCAGTTTTATTTATTTGTTCAGGTCACGCACCTAATTATATCAACAAATCTGAATATTCAATTAAATATTCGATTGAAAGAATTCGATTACACTGGTGAAAATTTTTTGTCACCGCAAGGCCCTCGTCAATTAACAATGCTTGAGTGTCTGGCACACCCATGACGCTTACGTAGTACTACTGCAACTAAAAACAATAGTAATAATAATAATAATAATAATAATAATAATAATAATAATAATAATAATAATAATAATAATAATTGTTACACAAAAAATATATATTCATCATGAAGACCTGTGCTTGTATGTACAATTATATGAAACGTAAAGAACTCACGGTGGGTCGCTAAAGTTGGACGACAGAGGTTAAGGCCGGTGTACGACCATTTCAGAAGCCTGTTTTCCTTTTCCGCGCTTTCTCATGCATATACATGAACAAACTTTAATGGAAGACGCAGTGAGTATGATTCAAACCTTTTTAAATGCATCAGCATTTCTATGCCTACCCAACGAGAAATTTGTCCGTCCGTCACGTATGACGAATGCAATGGCTCGTATCCCCTTAAACAATGGCTCATACCAACGTAAGGCAGAGGCTACAAGCGCTCAGCAAAGTGAAGCTAACAGTGCATACATTAATTAAAATCTCCCGTACAGCACAAATGATAGCATACGTTTCAATAAAGAACAAACTCAAAACGAGCATCCGAACTGTCAATAAAGCATTGCATACACCCCTCAGCAAATGTGAGGGTAGTTTTGCTACAGCTTCGTTGGATATCCAGGTCGATAAATACCTATAAGAGTTGATAAGGGTCGGCTCATGTTCGATGAGGTTGACAACGACCGATGAGGGTTGATAAGGGTTAATGCTGGTCGAATCATGTTTCAATACATTGATAATGACACCGGGCTGCGTGGAGACGAGCAAGCGGCACAACGCTTACGCATGCTTACACAACTTCCGGAGGAGTTTCTGCGTGAATTTTTTTTTTCGGAAGATTTCGTCTTAAGAAATTAAGATTTATCTGTGTAGCCTTGACCGTTTGTTGCAGGCCACGCCACGTTCAATTAAAAGAAACGCATCTCTTCATTTTCAAGGCCGCACAACGCCCGTTCGGAAACTTGCATAGATGGTGGTGCCAGATTTCCCTTTAGGTAATAGGGCAAGGAACTCCGTGGTTATGAGAGCGTGCAACTGTCGCACTAAATTAGTTCAAAGCAAGAGTACTTACAGAGGTACGTGTGGACCCAGACCCAACCACAAGATGTATTTCTGGAACCGAAGATGTAGTCGAAAAGCGATGCAACGCAGTCGCTTAAGAGAGCAACGACTGGGTACACATTATTCTTCACACACACAAAAAAGAGCTCCTAAAACGGTAAAAATGCATATACTTGTCTACAACGACGTGTTGCGTGTATGGCTCCGTTTTCGCGACTGCTCATGCGCGAATGAAAAGCAACCCCGGACATGTAGTGGATCGTTTCGAAACTCATGAATAAAGATATTTTTTTCGCAAAAAAGTAGGACTGCGCAACTTCTAACAAAAGCTCAACTTTTGCTGCCGCAAGCCAAAATGTGTCAAGTAAATATCGAAATGCTATTTCACTGCCGGAATCCGCTGAGCCCTCACTCTTCAGAAGAAGAGAAACTTCATTTGCGACTGTAATATATTGTTCCGAGGCACCATCTTCATCAAAGTAAGAGTTCGGCCACTATTCCCCTTGGTCTTCATAAAAAATAAATAAAAGACGCAGTTTCGCCCGAAAGGCTAAGCATCGATTGCGATAGCAATTTAGCACACAGTCGTACTAAGTAAGAATAGCACTTTGATCGGCCGCATCAACTTGTAAACGTTCGCTTGCTAGCTAAATTAATAAGCATGGTGTCAGCAGGCACAGCAAACATGAATACATCACACTCGATGACAGCGGACACGCTGTATACACGCTGGCGTGAGGAAACGCGGCAGCAGCAGCAAGGGAAGTGACATTCGTGCTGTCTATCGCTTCAACGCAAAGCGAGTGCCGAGGACAGCACGCATACATCTACGAGCCGTCGAAATACCTAGACTCTGCCCCCAACAGAGATTGCTGTCAAGCGCGCGAGCGCACGCAGCGCCGCCTCTTTCACGGCGCGACTGCGCATGCGCCCTGCCCTAGCGGATTAGTCGCAAAACGTTTTGCAAGGGAGCGCGGCCGCGCGGCCACATATCGGGGGAAAGTGCCCCGAGAAAAAAAAAAAGCGCTTGGACGCGCACTGTTGCAAACGTTCGTGCCATGTACCGCGTTGAAACTCTACTGGTAGCTCGATGCCGGTGCGGTGCCAAAAACGTGCGCAAGACTGCAACTCCACTTTGAAGCAAAAAAGGACCAGGGCTTCGTCCGGACTGCACCGTGAACCCCGTAGTTGCCGCCTTGCATTGACGGCTGTGAAATTTATCGATAAACCCCTGCGTTACACTTCGGCGACACTTCAAAAAAGACGTTGCTGACGCAGTCTTCTTGCAGCATCGGCCCACTGTTGCTGGTGGTGGCAGCGCGTGCCTGACTTCATGTACTATTTCAAGGCTTGGTAACGTTGGGTCGATACGAGACCGACAAGACGCTGACGCCGACGATTGGCCGAATATTCAGCACTGTGTCAGTGAGACCATTTGATCGTAATAGGCCGACAACGACGCAACCGACGGGAGCGAGTTGTCGTATAGCGCGACAGGCTTTCGTGTCGACAGCACCGACAAAATCAGCGTGCCGACCGTGATAGCTTGACCGAACCCTACGTGATCAACCGTCGAACCGACAACGCGATAGCTGCAGCTAGTTCACTTGTAAATACAATTATTTGCGCTCAAAATGCGTCGACATCCCTTCGAAGTTGAAATGCACAAGCTTAAGTCCTCTCAAACCGTGCACGTGAAGTTTGAGTCAATGTTGATCCTGTTTAGCAAAGTTTGGGTTTGGCCTGACCCCGTCCAGTTCGTGCTACCGATGGAGATGGACTTAAAAAATAAGCAGTCAGGACGAAGGAAACCGCTCTTATAGTTAGGTTGCGGCCCTATAGCGATTTGATAACTACTCTTCACTTCGCACGGCACGTACACAATAAGCGGAAAGCGGCGACACAGCGCTGTGCCAACATCTTGTACATTGGTCACCGTTCCCGAACGCTGGTGTGTGTGTGTGTGTGAGAGAGAGAACTACACGGCATATAAGTGGGGACTTATGCCGAGCACGGTTGTCTCTAATAATACTTCATAGCACGCGCAAACTGTAAGTATACGATGAAGTTAAACAAAAGCGAGAATCAGTAGTAACCGCCCGTAATATATATGTGTCTGGATAACAGTTGCAGTTGTTTAAGGGACTCGGCTGCTCATGCTGACTCGTCTGTATGCTTTGCTGCGTTTTGAGATTATTTCACATCAGCGATGCGCCGTTTCTACAATAACCCAAGCTTACAGCGATCTGAAGTTGTAGAGGTAAAAAAATGCACCGCTTTGGCAAATCCCACGTGGAAGGCTGCGCTCGGAGGCTTCTTGAATATGCGAAATGGTTAGTGAATGTGTAACAGGAATACAAAAAGCGATGTGCAATCGCAGACATCAGCGACAACGAACTCAATGCAGCCGCGTCGGCAGACGGAACTCGGAGTGCCCTTATCGGCCGCGCTGTTGCCACAACGTTGTGGTAACAGCGCGGTCGCTGAGTGCGCTGTACAGCGCACTCGGGCCTGTTCACTCACTATACTCGATGGGTGCACGACATGCTGCCCCGGAGAAACCATTAATAATTAATGGCGATCCACGAACCGCACAACCGACGCACACTGAACATTGGCGCAGGTACACAAATCAACCGGCGAAATACCCCACACCCTTCCAAAACCTTTCCAACGGCGTGCGTCAGAGGGAAGCACAGGAACATGAAAGAGGCGGAGACAACGCCGCCCTCATCTCCCCCCCCCCCCCCTCCCCGGCGCCTCGCAACCTTGGGTGCATCGCGCGAGAGAGAAGACGGCGCGCTTCCTCTTCTCATTCGTCCCTTTCGCGCTGCCCAGATTGAGCCGACGATCGACGGTTACCCCTCGCACGCTTTCACTCGCACGTACAGCGTAGGGCGCGCGGCGACGCTGTTATCGCCCTTGGACTTTATACGTAACCTCACGGCGACGCCTACGGCAGAAATGTGCTTACAGTGTCTATATAATTGCTATCGCAACAAAACTTAAGTTCTGCCGAGCTGCTTTCACATAAGTTTCACCATGGCGCGCGACCGATCGTCGTGACTTATGGCGGTCGTATGCAAACCACCACGCGGGCGCTGGTAAGTAAGAGACTGCTTAGACAAACTGACGTGTTATATTTCGCTTATACATAAGCATCATTTTACAATTATAAAAACGAAGAATACAAGACTGAAAAAAGTTCATGAAATTACAGTTCAAAAATCTTGTGGTGCTGGTGCTGCTGGCCGCCAGCACCAACACCACAAGCCCGCTTGATCTTCTGCTGCAGGTTCCTCGCCAGCACAGCTGCGGCGCTTCACCAGCGTCTGCTCAGCGCCAGATGGTGTGTTGGAGACCATGCGATAGCGGCAGCCATGGACACCGACGCTGGCTGCTCGCTACGGGACGACCCAGGGAGCACCGGCGATGAATTTCTGTGGCCCGAACCCCGGCACGGTCCTCCGGCTGCGCTCACCCACGAAGCGTTCCCTCTCGATGACGTCGTCACCGCTGTGCTTGCGCAGGTTTGGCTTACGGAAGGAGCTAGGCACGACGTTGATCCAGCCTCTCGCACGCCGTCCTGCTGGTCGTGGCGCTCGGTGCGGCGTGTGCCGCTCCAGTCGGCGTGCGCCGCGCGTAGGAGCTCCTCCCAGCTGGCCATGATTTCGCTGGCCAGAGCAGACGATGTCCGGCACCAGTGGTCCACCTTTCTGGGTGAGACGAAGCTGCAGGAGTCCTCGCCGGATGCCGCAGTGCCGACGAGCACGTGAAGCTGCAGGCCGGCGCCTGGCATACGCGCTCTGTCGCGTCATGGCGCTTTGACGAGCGACCAGGGCGCCTCGGACTTGCAGGGAAATGATTTCTTGCTGGACGTTATCCCCGCTTAGCACGCAGCAGATGAAGCTTCCAGGCGCGTGCTGAGGTTCCTTTTCTTTTTTTTTTTTATCGTCGTCTCGATCTCACGCACATGTGCGCGTGATCATGCACGAGAAGAAATAGGAGAAAGACCATTTGTGAAAAGCCATGTGGTGAACTCTGTGCTGTATCTAGAATAAAAAATAGCAGATTTAGCGTCGATATTTCCGCTGCCAACAATACAAACATTTTCTTAGAGCATATGAACATGTCCCCGGGACAAGTTACTCGGTGTTTGTTGCACAACCGGCACTATTTTGTTTCTTTATTCTATGTGGCAAAGATACAAACTCCCCCAGGTCGCATTTACGCAGTCTTTTTAGCAAAAATAAGCGTTAACCTACGATCACTTCAGTGTGTCACTTCAATAAGAACATGTAATACTTGCATGTTTGATAATGTTTTTCCGAAGAATGTTAAATTCATAGCCAAACAGACAATAGTCGGACTCTTGAATAAGTATCTGGAATATTTTCCCTCATAGAATGTAGTGTCCACGGACGCCTCCCAGAAAGATGAGAAATAGGCATTTCCTCTGAAGCACTATCATGGAGCTTTGCTATCCGTCTTCCGGATTATACTCCAATTTATGTGGCCGAATTCATAGTCATGTGCTTGGCCGTATACAATATTCCGAACAACGTGCGTGCCATATTATTGCTCGCAGGCTGTCTGTCAGTTTTTATGTCGCTAGAAAGCACAAATAATTCACGACTGCGCCGGTCGCTACACGATTTTCATTCAACCTCATGGTAAAGAAATTCGGTTTTTGTGGATACCTGCACATTGTGAAGTAGCACTTAATGGGATTGCAGACAGCTTGGCAAAGGCATCGCTTGGTCGGTCAGTAGGCTTCTTTATACCCATCCTCACTCTTATGGTGGTGACAAGATTCCGAAGACGACGACAAGTCATATATGTAGAAAAAAATGAACCCCTCCTTGCTGCACCGGATAACGGGCATTTAGCGTTCCCTGGGCATGTCCGGTAGTGTCCCTCTCGGCAATGAGAAGTTTCGATCGCACTATTAGGATGTCTAACACTAAACAAATAATTATATAATAACATGGTTCTGAAAGATAGGTTTACTTAGAGAATCCCCTATTGCCTATGGGCATTCCTGTTTCGGTGATAACATCTTATCTTTTGGTGCAAGTGCCCTCGATCGAGCCCGAAAGGAAGTGCGTCAGATTGTGCACGACTACGCCATTGCTGCAGGGGATTCTCTTGTCAAACACCTTTTCTTCATTATTAACAATGAATCGCATTATTTTCATAATCTAGCATCTTCCTGAAAATTGACATGACCATTTTTCAAGAAAAAAATAAACCACTGTTATTTAAATATAAGTATAGTACTGATCAATTAGTAAATATGAAGCAAGAACTTCATATTATGTTTCCACTGTGAACCATGGCTATTGCTCCCTTCGTGGGTATGTGCCATAAGATGAAGGAAGAAGTAAAGGCTTGGCTTGTTTCATCTATCATTCACCAAGAATTTTATTCATCTATGCCCCCAACATTTACGCCTCATCCGTTTAGCATGGGTACCAAGACGTATGGGACTCACTTTAAACGAGTCAGCAGAAACACTAGCGACGGCATCTCTTAAAGGCCCAGTACTGAGGATCTTAAATCCTTCGGCATACACCACGGCTGCAAGATTTAAAAAAACTGTGTTCATGAAGAACATGCCGAAGCATGTGTATTTGACCGGGTATCACATCAAAAATTAATAAGAAATTACAGGTAAGAATAGATAAAGGACCAATTACAGACTGGATTAGCAAGACAGTTTGTAAAAATAAATCAGCAGAAATCCGAAGTAACCGAAGTTACATCAGAAGTACCGCAGGGCAGCGTCCTGGCTACTATCTTGTTCTTAATTTTTATTAATGGACTACCCTCATCCATCAGTACTAACACAAAGCTTTTCGCCAATGATTGCATCTTTCATAATGAAATGGACTTTCCTTCTGATCATATTGTCCACAACAATGTCTTAATATTAGTATCAGAATGGCGCGCGAAATGGCAGATGACTTTAAATGTATGAAAATCAGCTTTGCTAAGAATAACAAGTAAACTAAACGTATCAAATTTTTTTCTACACCATTGGTGACGCCCAACTAACTACAGCCAAGTACACAAGTACCTTGGATTAATGATTTCAAGTGGCTTTAGATGGGAGGCACACGTAAACTATGTTACATTGTCCTCCTTAAAAAGATTATTCTTCCTTAAAAGGCGACTCCGATCTGCACCACCTAAAACAAAACTCTTAGCCTTCAGCACCTTTATTCGACCTATACTAGAATATGTAAACGTACTTTGGTTCCAGGCCGCAAACAATTTGGTTACGAAGCTGAAAGGTGTGCAAAGAAAAGCCGTTAGGTTTGTCTACAACAAATATGGTCTATTCGATTCACCCTCAGAATTAATTGAAAAATCTGGACTCATAACATTAAGTAATCGAGCTGAATTCGCACGCCAAAAAAAGCTGTTCCAACTCCTTCATAAGCAGCTCAAGATCAGCAATTCAAGATTTATATCTAAGTGCAAAATTTGACAATCACGCCACAAACATCCACTAAACTTACAAGAATACCGTTTCAAAACAAACTGTCCCAAATATTCTTTCTTCCCACTGGCAATTAGAGAATGGAATAGATTACCGTAATGTATAACTAGTTGTAACGATCTGAGTAAATTTTTGCATTACTTGAAAATCACTTGCGTACTACCCCCAGTTAGAAACTCGTGTAATTTTCTTATGTACTAGCGAAATTCTTGAATGTGATCATGCCTGTTCGTAACGTTTTTACTATATGATTTTTGCTCCCTCAACGCAAATAATATTGTATAAAATTTGTAACTGCGTATTGACACTATATATGTCACTGTTTTCCTTTCTCGTTTTGTTTTGCCCCACTGCACATTGCGATTTGCGGTATATAAAAAATAATGACATAAATAAGAAAGAAGAACATCTAAACACGCTATAAGCAAAGGTCATTGCGATAGACGCATACCAGTGCTAGTCAAGGTCGCGTATTGGAATATTTGACTTGCACTTAACCGTTCGTTTTCATTAAAGTTTTCATTAAGGTCACCAAATTACATTGCCGCATTCCGTCTCTGAATATTTACTTACGCAGGTCAGGTTTGGTGCCCTCCGCTCGGCGCTCTTTTTGTAATGAGGCGCGAACAATTCGAACTTTCTTTTAATGCGAATCATTCTCCTCCAAGTGCAGTCATGTTTTTGGCGGGCAAGGTATCTCGATGTTTCTGATGGGCCGATACCGGTGTTAGTGCAGTGTTAAAATTATGTGCCACTGGGGTGACTGAGTATGCGCCACTGGAGAGAGAAAGACAAAATTAATTATATACTGCGGACATTAGCCGGGCTGATCGCCTGGCACGCTACTCCGGGTACTGGGTGATAATTATGATAAAGACTGCCATCCCAAAAGCACATAAACAGCCGCATACAGTCATAAACGCACATACATACACAATAGAGATATCTGCACACTTTTGTTAAGAGGAAGCTTTAGCTAGAGTGCTCCTATCTAAATACATGTAAAAGGAGAATTCGTTTTTCTCGGCAACGACCACACCGAATTTGACGAGGTTTGTTGCATTTACAAGACAAACTCAAAATCTAGTGACTGTTGGTTTCGAATTTTTGAGTTAGATTGTCAATTTTTTATTAAAAATTGACAAAAATCGAAAATTTTCAAAAAACGGAACTATCAAGTTTACAACTCTGTAACTTAACCACTAAATATGATAATACAATTCTGTGAATTGCACCTAATAGTACATCTAAAGCGGACAAAATTGATATGTTACACATGAATATAAAAAAAATTTAATCATAGCGAAATACAACTTTTGCAAAACCGTTGTAACCAACGTAACGAATTCACGTAAGATGTAAAATGATATATTGAATTTGTCCGCTTTGAATGATGTAATGAATGCCGTTTACAGAACCGCGATATCAGTTCTTGATGCAGAGCTATGAATTTGTAAACTTCGTGGTTCTATTTTTTTCAAGCGGTCAAATATTTGAAAATCGTTTTAAGAAAATTCAAGCCCTAAATCGAAATTCCGCTTCCAACAGTCACTAGAATTTAGCTTTCTCTTTCAAATACGACAAATTTCATCAAAATCGGTCCAGGGGTTATCTCATAAAAACGTTTTTGCGTTTTACATGTATTTGAATAGGCCGCGTCGGAGTTGGGCCCGAGCTAAAGCTTCCTCTTGGCCGATCCCCCGTAGTGGGTTGAGACATACCCATAGGCACCAAACCAAAACAGAGCACATATTCCCTGGACAACAACGATAACGACAATGGTGAGTGCTAAGCTTAGTAAGTTTACTGTTTTGTTTCTAAAGAGCGCAAGTTACGTGCACACTGACCTGTCCAATGGCACTGTAATTATATTCAGCGGATCAGCGCATGTCGAAGAGGCATGTGTCTCCTCGATGCCACGTAATCGTCACCAGAGTCGCGCTCGATCCGGATATCACATAACTTGTTTTCCGTTTGTCTCGCAGACTGGGAAATGGTACGCCATTAGTGAGGTGCTCAAGGAAATCTACCACGTCTACATGGCTCAATCCGCATACGGTGTGTTGGAGGAGACGTACTACGCGTACCACCAAAGCTTCGTGGTGATGTACATCGTCACCTTCCTTTTTGGCATCATTTTCTTGGGGTGAGTTCACACGTAATGGTCCATCACTATTCGATTGTCTCACTATTAATGGTGCATCACTATTCGAACACAAAGGCGCGTTCTATTACTATCATGACCCACGGCTTCCCTGCAAGTTAATCAGACTGCGTCATTTCGCTGTTCAAGATCTAATATAGGCAGAAGCACTAGGCAAAGTATGAAGCAAATGAAACCACCTTTTCAGTATGTAATAATAAAGTATTATAAGAAAGCTGTCTGTTTGTCTAGTTGTACAGTGGTGCATTACAACAGAGAAGTTTGGTCTATTCGAAGTCCATGCTCTGCTCGCCTCTCTATGCCAGCCAACATCTTCCCACCCTTAAATTAGCTGCAACTCCAGCTCCTGAAGACGTAAAGAGGTTACACACCGGTATAGGCATAGGCCAGAAACGGGTTATCCCGATGGTTGGTCTGTAACTTACTGGGCTTTGTTAAGTGCCACTTAAGTGCGACCAAGGTTAGCGTGTGTTCGTCTTGCCTACATGTCGCTGCTTTGTTTTTTTTTTTTTTACAGCTGGCGAAGCTTTGTATGGCTAGGTTCTGGCGGATCTCGTCTCCGTGGACATAGACCAACAATTTTTCATAGCTGGGCCAAGCCCGAAGATAGTGCAATGCCGGGCCGACCCGCGGCGGAGGTAAAGCAGGCGTTAAGCACTCCCCAATCGTGGGCCGGTCCCGAAGATAGTGCAATACCTGGCCGACCCGCGGGGGAGATGAAGCAGGCGTTAAGCACTTCCCATACGTGGGCCGATCCCGAAGATAGTGCAATACCGGGCCGACCCGCGGCAGAGGTGAAGCAAGCGTTAAGCACTCCCCATACGTGGGCCGATACCGAAGATAATGAAATACCGGGCAGACCCGCGGCGGAGGGATCGGCCCATTAGTGGGCCGATCCCGAAGATAGTTCAATACCGGGCCTACCCGCTGCGGATGTGAAGCAGGCCTTAAGGCAACTCCGGCGATTTTTCTATGTCCACTGATCTTAATAAAACTTTGAATATATGTTCTATTTTGCGCTCTGATTATCTGTGCCAAACTATATGGCTGCAAGTCATTTAGCTTTCCTGAAAATGAATTTTAAATATTGGTTGCGTTTCCGACTCATGACTTTCTACTGGCCACCCTGTGTCGGTGACGTCAGAGACTACACCGCCACTGCCGCTGAAATCGTCGCTTAAATCACCGCTGTCTAGTTCGGAAACTCTGTAAAAGCTCCCTGTGTCGTCAGGAGCCATCATCAGCTTCGCTTCTTCGGCGTTAGCGCCAAGTGTGCTGCGTATTTAGCACGCGTTCTGCGTGTTTGCATTATCGTAGTGTAGGATCTGACGTCGTCGACTCATTTTGCCGTCACACAAATCAGCTACACGTTTCGGTTTCGGTATCTCGTTTATTGGTTATTTAAAGTTATTGATGAATTTCGCAGCAAATTGAATAACCCTACCAGTGACAGGACTGTGAATGCCATTTGAATATGACAATATCCTATTCAGGTTTGAAAAACGCTGGAGTTGCCCTTTAAGCGCTCCCCATACGTGGGCCGATCCCGAAGATAGTGCAGTACTGACGCGACCCGCGGCGGAGGTGCAATTCACAGCTTCGCTGGTCATCCTTCTTCGCAGAGTGGAAGGTCACTGAATATCTTGACGTGCTCCTCTATAAATTACTCAGCAAGCGCAAGTGACGCTTTGCCTGGGACTATACCGTTTCCCACGCCACCGAGAGGCAGCCTGCCCAGTGTTGCGTTTCGCCTGCGACACGTGGTTTTGCCGGCGCGACTGCGGCGGGGCGGCAGACATTTTGGCCCGATCGTCGTCGCCGCAACACTCATCGCCAGGTGTTTCCAGGCGCGTCTGCGGCGATGCGACCGCCTAGGGATCCTCCTCGCATTCCAGTCATTGTGCCCGAAACAGGCGATGCCAAAGCAGGGATCTCATTCCAGTTATTGGGCCCGAAACAGGCGATGCCAAAGCAGGGATCTCGTTCCAGTCATTGTGCCCGAAACAGGCGATGCCAAAGCAGGGATCTCATTCCAGTTATTGGGCCCGAAACAGGCGATGCCAAAGCAGGGATCTCGTTCCAGTCATTGTGTCCGACCGGCAGCGCCACGACAGGGTGCTACGAGATCGTGCGCAGCGCCACGACCGGGTGCTACGCGATCGTGCGCAGCGCCACGACAGAGTGCTACGAGATCGTGCGCAGCGCCACGACAGGGTGCTACGAGATCGTGCGCAGCGCCACGACAGGGTGCTACGAGATCGTGCGCAGCGCCACGACAGTGTGCGTCACCATTAGCCCATTGTACATTCACGTGCTCGTCTTTTGAGGGGTTCCTTCTTGCCCTCAACTGCGAGAGTATAAAAACAGCTGCCCCCGGACGCCAAAAGGGAGGGCTCCGATTTCTTCTGTTGAGTGAAGTGCTCTCCCGTCTCTCTACTTCGGTCAAACCTGACCACCAACTCTTTGCGATGTTAAAATAAACAAGTTGTTTCGTTGTTACCAGTCGACTCATGCTTTGCCGGGACCTTCGGATGCTTCGAGTTGTACCCCAGGCCGCCAGGCCAACGCTACCCTTGGGGCTTGCGACCCAGGTACAACCACGGGCGTCAGCGCCGAGTTCCCAACAGATCGTACCAGCAGTCCGATCCCAAACATCTGGTTGGCAGCGGTGAGATCGCCTACGACTTCAAACAACGGTCTGCCAGCGGCGAGATCGCGACAACGGAGGCCAGCAGCGAAGAGATGCAGTTGACTGTATGCTGAGCAGCTCAACGACGATCCGGGAGCAGTGCAACGAGCCCTGTGTGACGACTGGTTGCCTGCAGCGGAACGACTGCGCGGAATTCCTGCCTGCGAGGTTTGGTGAGTGCGGGACTTTCTTCTTCTGAGCTTTGCCAGGCTTTTTGTTAGTGTTAGAAACAGAGCTGGTAATTGTGGTTGTCGTTGCTGCCGGGTTAGTTTGCGGCAAGACAATAGTAAGCAGTAGAGAAAGCAGCATTCAGAGCAGCCATGGATTTGAAGTCGTTGCGCAAACCGAAATTGTTGGAGCTTGCAAGAGAGTTGGGTCTGGAGGTCTCAGACAAACTAAGAAAACCAGAACTGATAAAGGTTATTCTTGAGTTAGAGGCTGAGGATGACGAGCTGTCGGAATGCCTTGAGACCATTGAAGAGAGAGAGACTGCAAAAAGACAGGAGCGCGAACTTAAAGAGCAAAAAGAAAAAGAAGAGCGCGAACGTAAAGAACAGAAAGAGCGAGAGCAACAAGAGAAAAAAGAAGAGCGTGACCGTCAACACGCTTTGGAAATGAAGCGTCTCGAGATAGAGATGGAACGCGCTCGTAATGGAAGTCAGGCACACGGTGCAGGAGAACGAGTATTGTTCAAAATGACTGACCTGATGCGGCCGTTTAAGCTTGGAGAGGACATTGGTTTGTTCCTGGTTAACTTTGAGCGAACGTGCGAGAAGCAGGGGTTCTCTCGGGAAACGTGGCCACAGCGCTTGCTCACTTTGTTACCCGGCGAGGCGGCCGACGTAGTCGCTCGCTTGGATAGAGAGGAAGCAGAGGATTTCGACAAAGTAAAATCGAGTCTGCTAAAAAAGTACCGGCTGTCTGCGGAGGCGTTCCGTCGGAAGTTTCGGGAAAATGAGAAAGGCAGAAGTGAGTCATATACAGAGTTTGCGTATAGGCTTATGTCGAACATGCAGGAGTGGCTCAAAGAAGAGAAAGCGTTTGGTGACCACGATAAAGTTCTGCAGTGTTTCGGGCTAGAACAGTTTTATAATCGGTTACCGGAGAACGTGCGATACTGGGTCTTGGATAGGCCAGACGTTTGTACGGTGGCTAAAGCCGCTGAGCTAGCCGAGGAGTTTGTGACGCGTCGAGCTCGCGGAGCTAAGGACGGTCAAAAGGGTGAATTTGGCTCGAAGTTTGAGAGGCCGAAGTTCACACCCATGAGAGCAAAGGGGAACACGCGTAGTGCGGATGCGAGTGGAAGCAGTGCGACCGAACCTAAGGAGACGGCGGCAGCCGAAGCCGAACGCAGAAAGCGGTTCGAGATGAGGCAAGCGGGCGTTTGTTATACGTGCCAGAAGCCGGGTCACTTTTCGGCGCAGTGTCCGGAAACAACACCAAAAGTTGTGTTTTTTTCATTAGGCAGCACTGACGAGAACATGAAGCTTCTCGAGCCTTACATGCGAGACCTCCTCGTGAACGGGAAAGAGTGCCGAGTGCTTCGCGATTCCGCAGCTACGATGGATGTAGTTCACCCGTCTTACGTAGAACCCCATATGTTCACGGGCGAGTGCGCATGGATCAAGCAAGCCGTGGAAGCTCATAGCGTGTGTCTGCCGGTAGCAAAAGTGCTTATTGAAGGACCTTTCGGAGCGCTTGAGACAGAGGCGGCAGTGTCATCTATGCTGCCACCCCAGTACCCGTACCTATTTTCAAACAGGTCCGATCACCTCCTGCGCGAGAAGGGGCTTTTGTTTGGTGAAGCTAGTGTTCAGGCCTTAACCAGATCGAAGGTTCGGGAGCTCGCTGCAAAGGCGGTAGTTGCGGGGCCGACGTTATCAAACAACGAAAAAGGGTCAGAGGCGCAGCAAGCTGATATTCCGAGCATGCCCGAACTGAATAAACTTGAGTCTGTAACGTTAAAGGCGCCAGATACTGGAGAGGAAATGCCCGACACGGGAAAGTTAGAAGAGCTATCTACTGATTTGCTCATCGCGCCTACGTCAGACGGACTTGATAGGTTGCTAAAAGTCAGCCGGTCGGCTTTGATAGCCGAGCAAAAAAAGGATGGCAGCCTGGAAAACGTGCGCTGCAATGTCAAAGAAGGTATCGCCAGGAAAACTGCGCGTTTTGTGGAAAGGGGTGGAGTCCTGTACCGGAAGTATCTAGACCGAAGAGGAGTGGAGTTCGATCAGCTGGTCGTGCCTCAATGCTATCGTCAGGATCTGTTGCGCTTGTCACATGGGGGTTCGTGGTCCGGACACCTAGGAGTTAAGAAAACTAAGGACCGTCTCTTGCAAGAGTACTATTGGCCAGGGTGTTTTCGGGACGCAGACCATTTCGTGAGGACATGTGACACTTGTCAGCGGGTGGGCAAACCAGGGGACAAATCAAGGGCGCCGTTGAAATTGGTACCTATCATAACGGAGCCTTTTAGACGGCTCGTTATTGATACAGTGGGACCTCTGCCGGTAACAGCCACGGGGTACAGACACATTTTGACTGTGATCTGCCCAGCGACAAAGTTCCCTGAAGCAGTGCCGCTTAAAGAACTCAGCTCAGTTGAGATAGTTAATGCACTACTGTCCATATTTGCGCGAGTTGGTTTCCCTGCGGAAATCCAATCAGATCAGGGCACAGTGTTTACTAGCGCTTTGACGACAACTTTTCTCGAAAGGTGTGGGGTAAAGCTGCTACACAGCTCAGTGTACCACCCACAGTCGAATTCCGTTGAGAAGCTCCACTCCGTCATGAAGCGCGTGTTGAGAGCGTTGTGTTTTGAACATCGAACTGACTGGGAGCTGTGTCTGCCTGGGGTGATGTTTGCTTTAAGGACCGCGCCGCATGCGGCTACGGGGTTTTCGCCAGCTGAACTGGTGTACGGTCGCTCGCTTCGATCTCCGCTTCGCATGCTTCGAGAATCGTGGGAAGGTAGGGGCGACGATCCAGTCGTGGTGGAGTACGTACTTAAGCTCCTCGAACGCTTAAGAAGGGCACAGGAGTTGTCAGGTGAAGCAATGGCAAAGGCCCAGCAGAGGGCCAAGGTTTTTTATGATCGGACAGCCAGGGCCCGTCGTTTTGAGGTTGGCGATGAGGTCATGATATTGCGCACATCGCTAAACAACAAACTAGACGTGCAGTGGGAGGGCCCAGCACGAATTGTTCAGAAACTGTCGGACGTTAACTACGTGGTAAGTCTGCCAGGAAAGCGGAAAGCACAGCAAGTTTACCACTGTAATCTGCTCAAACCTTATAGACAACGGGAAGCAGTGGTGTGCATGATGATAAACGTTCCTGAAGAGCTTCCAGTCGAGCTACCGGGACTAGGCTCAGTGACGAACAGGGAAGACACCGGTCAAGTCATTAGTGACCTTATCAGTAAAGCACCGCTGTCGCCTGAGCAGAAAACCGAACTACACCAGCTATTACAAGAGTTTCAAGGTCTGTTCTCTGAGAGGCCTGGTAGGACTTCGGTACTTACTCATGATATAGAACTTACCTCCCCAGAGCCAGTACGATCCAAGGCGTATCGGGTGTCACCCCGCCAGAGCGATATTATGGAGGCTGAGGTAAAGAAAATGCTACAGCTCGGTGTTATTGAGGCAGGTGAGAGTGATTATACCTCCCCTTTGATTTTAGTTGAGGTACCGGGCAAGGAACCTCGTCCTTGCGTCGACTACCGCAGGCTTAATTCCATCACTAAGGATCAAATTTATCCGATCCCTAACATCGAGGAGCGCCTTGAGAAAGTTAGTAGCGCTCAGTTTATTTCCACCCTAGATCTTGTCAGGGGTTATTGGCAGGTTCCACTTACAGAAGAGGCTAGTAGGTATGCGGCGTTCATTTCACCAATGGGAACATTCCGTCCTAAAGTGTTGAGTTTTGGTTTGAAGAACGCGCCATACTGTTTTTCAAGTCTCATGGATAAAGTGTTGCGGGGACAGCAAGAATTCGCTTTACCGTATCTAGACGACGTAGCGATATTCTCCGCATCCTGGTCTGAGCATATGGCACACTTGCGGGCAGTGCTAACCCGCCTGCGCGAAGCGGGCTTGACAGTCAAGGCTCCTAAGTGCCAGATAGCACAGGCCGAGGTTGTCTACCTCGGTCACGTGATTGGTCAGGGTCGTCGCCGCCCCTCTGAAATAAAAGTGGCCGCTGTGCGAGACTTTCCGCAACCGCGCACCAAGACCGATATTCGGTCGTTCTTGGGTGTCGCCGGCTACTATCAGAGGTACATCCCTAGGTACTCTGATATCGCGGCTCCCCTGACGGATGCTCTAAGAAAGACAGAGCCTCAAACAGTCGTCTGGGACGAGACCAAGGAAAGAGCTTTTAGCGCCCTAAAGAGTGCCCTAACAAGCCAGCCTGTGCTACGATCGCCAGACTATACAAAAGGGTTCATTGTTCAGTGCGATGCTAGTGAGCGAGGCATGGGCGTTGTACTGTGCCAACGGGAAAATGGAGAAGTAGAACACCCCGTCCTGTATGCTAGTCGTAAGCTGACCAGTCGTGAGCAGGCGTATAGCGCCACCGAGAAAGAGTGTGCATGTCTCGTGTGGGCCGTTCAGAAATTGTCATGCTATCTAGCCGGCTCGAGGTTTATCATTGAGACGGATCACTGCCCTCTCCAATGGCTGCAGACCATCTCTCCCAAAAATGGCCGCCTCCTGCGCTGGAGCCTCGCTTTACAACAATATTCCTTTGAGGTGCGTTACAAAAAGGGGAGTCTCAACGGTAACGCCGATGGCTTAAGTCGAAGCCCCTAACGTAGGAATCAGCCTCAAAATTGTTTGTTACTGATGTTTTTCTTCCTGAGGCAGGATTTTTTTTTTAACATATTGCTTTTGTTTAGTGTTTCAAAGGGATAATATGCTTTCTAGTGCAATTTTTCAATTTGTGGACGCGTTCTGAGTGATGCTAGACTACTGTAAGGAACTAGGCAGTGGTATAAAAAGGGGAAAGAGCCTGGCAGGGCTTAGTGAGGGTTGTGCCGTGCTTGCTGACTGAGCGGTTGAGTTTTCAGCGTAGTTCTAACGCTTGCCGGGGACGAGAACAAAAATGTGAACTCTCCCGAAGTCACTTTGCAGTGTCCCGTGCGAACCTGAACGAGAGAACGAGGCCTTCTCTGTGCGCTGCGCTCAAGAAACGTCAAGGGACGCCCGACTTCGGTTATGAGCATCATCGAGCGACATCCCTCCGGACAGCGGATGCAGTCCCCTGTCCATCGGGATCTCCTTCCCCCGGCGGGGCGGTCTGTTGCGTTTCGCCTGCGACACGTGGTTTTGCCGGCGCGACTGCGGCGGGGCGGCAGACATTTTGGCCCGATCGTCGTCGCCGCAACACTCATCGCCAGGTGTTTCCAGGCGCGTCTGCGGCGATGCGACCGCCTAGGGATCCTCCTCGCATTCCAGTCATTGTGCCCGAAACAGGCGATGCCAAAGCAGGGATCTCATTCCAGTTATTGGGCCCGAAACAGGCGATGCCAAAGCAGGGATCTCGTTCCAGTCATTGTGTCCGACCGGCAGCGCCACGACAGGGTGCTACGAGATCGTGCGCAGCGCCACGACCGGGTGCTACGCGATCGTGCGCAGCGCCACGACAGAGTGCTACGAGATCGTGCGCAGCGCCACGACAGGGTGCTACGAGATCGTGCGCAGCGCCACGACAGGGTGCTACGAGATCGTGCGCAGCGCCACGACAGGGTGCTACGAGATCGTGCGCAGCGCCACGACAGTGTGCGTCACCATTAGCCCATTGTACATTCACGTGCTCGTCTTTTGAGGGGTTCCTTCTTGCCCTCAACTGCGAGAGTATAAAAACAGCTGCCCCCGGACGCCAAAAGGGAGGGCTCCGATTTCTTCTGTTGAGTGAAGTGCTCTCCCGTCTCTCTACTTCGGTCAAACCTGACCACCAACTCTTTGCGATGTTAAAATAAACAAGTTGTTTCGTTGTTACCAGTCGACTCATGCTTTGCCGGGACCTTCGGATGCTTCGAGTTGTACCCCAGGCCGCCAGGCCAACGCTACCCTTGGGGCTTGCGACCCAGGTACAACCACGGGCGTCAGCGCCGAGTTCCCAACAGATCGTACCAGCAGTCAGATCCAAACACCAGAGACTTTGACGACCCAAATTTTGCTCTAACGTCCCCCCCATTAATAGGGTCCCGAACCACCTCTTGGGATTGGTGAAAAAATGCAGTCCACTGATAGCATATACGCTGCTATGATTATCAGAGCTAAATTTTGCAGTCGAGCGCGGCGCGTAGAGCTCGCAAGTGGATCACGAAGTCACTTTTCCTCAAACACTCTCTCATAAAAGAAGCCCTCTCCTCACCCTTTTCGGGCGCTTTATTTCGTAATATAGCGGATTCCCATACACGGCTGCTATTGTCGAATAGCTGATGCCACTGAAGAAGGGTGTTTGGATCAATGCGCTTCTTCCTATTACTGTCTGTATTTATCGACGCAGTTTAATAAACAGGCTGAAGTAATATTAAGCGAAAATCTGCTTTCCAATTATGATAAGAATTACGCACTTCCGGAAGAAGCTGACTATCGGTTGCTCGCGGTCGGCAACGGCCGCCCGCGTAGGCACGAAACTTTCGCCAGGCTGTTTATTGGTGTCGTATCCGTCGGGTCTCGCTAATTTCGAATAGTTGTGAACACTTAACTAGCATCGAACCACACGAAACTTAAGTTCGGACCACACGCACACTTGTCAGCGCACGCTCAATCTTGTCCGCTCCCGGTTAGAAGTCTTGGCAGGCTTCGCTTCGTATAGAGTTGTCGACGGCGCTTCAAAATTCGCAAGTTGGATGTGGCTATACTATCCGTCGGTCAAGCTGCTGCATGACGAAGCCTATGCGCACCCCGTGGCACGGCCAGACTGGACCGCACGAGCGCAAGCGCAAGCGCAAGCCATGTGGTGCACAAAGCAAACGTTGCGCATACGCACTACAGATACCTACAGCTACGGTCTGCTATGTAGCGTATGGATACCGCAACCGCCGCGGGGTGCGATGACGAGTCCGCTCGCTGAGCGCGCATCAGCTCAATGAGGACAACCGCGTTTTGCGCGTCGCAGGCGCGAAAATTCCAAACAGTGGCGCTTGCGCTAACGTCCAAAATGAAATTTCAACTCCGCACGACGGGGACGTTCAGTAGTCGCTGCGTTGTGGACACGCCCCCTCTCCGCCGTGGCCTTCGCAGTGCAAGGCATTGAAGAATAGAGCGGGAGCACCGCGAAAGGGATCGTGGGCGACCTTTGATTCTGCTGAATGGACTAAAGTATCTTTTGCGCCAAAGTACTTCTCAAATGGTCTATTTTAACTTCAAATGGATTTCTCAACTTCGATCAAAAGGATTTAGGGCCCCTTTAAGCATAATTCTCCTGATGAATTATTAGGCAAGTACTATTGGCAGTCGTTGGCGGTATTTAGTGGCGTATTGTTATCCGCTCTGTCCAGGCATGCAGTGCCATTATCACTCTACGGAAAGTCATTCATTCATTCATTCATTCATTTCTTAATGTAACTAGAAATAATCCAACTTTTTGGATTATTTATTCATTCATTCATTCATTTTTATTTTTGTCTTCATTTCTAGACAAAAATTGCAAATCACTGATTGTACTCGTATCCCTAGGCTAGGTCGGGTATAAGAATTGAAATTATAAGTAGGCAAGCACTATAAACCATTTAAAATGTACCCTAATAACGCGCATATAATGACAGCTTCTTTTCTATAGGACGTCACATTTGTGGCTCATAGTACATGCAAAACGAAATCATTTTCAACACAACTCTTCAGTAGCGGGTTCTTTATAGACATTGTCATCATTAGGTATCCCAAGGAGAGCAGACGTTAAGGACATCGCGCCATTTTCACCACGCTTACTTGCGAGAAAGCCTGGATGGACGGTGCTCTTGTTCTACGCTGGATAAAGCCTGTGTGGTGTCGGCGAACCGGAGCATAGGCGCGGTTCCCATTAATGCTTTTCGTTGTTACCTGGACGACTGCTGCGTGAATATAGCACCGAACTCTTCGTCATCCGCGTGAGCATGGCGTCCCAGTTGCAATCACTTCACGTCTGTACAAACCAACCCTTCGAGGACGGCGTCAAGCGCTGCTACGTGCAGTGGATGAGGTCAAATGAGACTGCTGGGACTCCCACTCCGACGGCTCTTGCGGGTATCTCAAGCCACGTTCTGCAAATGTATTTCGGACGCTTGGGCCAGCATTCTCAAAGCGTGTTCAAGAAGTGCGGGATTAAAAATGTTCTCGAAGGCACGGAATACGAGTTTCTGAGGGAGGACATTTCTGTACAAGCGATCGACTTCTCTTCCTACAGTGCAAGCGGCTAGTACTACCAAGGTGCGATTCATCCAATGAAATGTTTTCACCAAGTGCCTTCTCGCACTTCTTGTGACATCGCCTCTCTCGTGTTCCGCCTTTCATTCGCGTTGTATTTCGCTTTTTGTGTGGCCTCATTCATTTCTAGGTACGTCATTTTATGGGCATAACTGGTCAAATTATCATGACTATAATTTATTACCACCTACATTCTTTCGAGCGACATCGTTTACAAGCGAAGCTATCAACCTGCGCAGGCGCCGCCTACTGAGCCAGCTGCTGCCCCTAAAGCTGATCTACCTGTTGGACATGCTGCTGCACGTGTGCCACCTCGCCTCGGACGCAATCCTCGTGGTGGCCCTGCTGCGCTGCTCGCCCGAGTCGCTCGCGTGGGCGAAGCATGGGGCGCTGTGGGAAGGCAGGTGTCACGTGCGCTCGATGATCGTGGGCCTCGTGAGCATCGTCTACCAACTGGCCACCCTCGCGTGAGTGGGCCTTGCTTGACGCGGGAGAGGGAGACGAGCTGGAACAGCGCGAGGACAAAGGAGGATGCAGGGAAAGCGCCTGTTACGTGATGCATCTTTACTTCCTTGTCCGCTTGCCGTTGCGCTGTTTCTGTTGGCTTTGGAGATGAACCCATACGCGCATACTAGCCCTCAGAAAAATGACGGTAGAGGAAAGACGTCGCGGCAATTAAGGGGAAATTTTTGCTTGGCGTGTAATCTGAAGCTCGCGGATGCACAAAAAATCGAAATTGTCAGAGCAATTTCAACGGGCTTGCTAATTACGTAACGGTGTCGCACGCAACGTAATGGCTCTTAAGCAAATATACCAGCGTCATCTTGAAATGGAAAAGCAGCCGAAGACGGCGGTTACGATGACTCACTGGGTCTCGCCAAGTGGATCTCACTTCGAAGAGGAGCGGTCATGCTCCACTATACGCCAAGGTTCTGCACGTGCGTTACTTGTGCCTGTAATAAGTAATAAATCTACAGCATAGCATACGCACGTGGGACGCCCAGCGCAGCGTGTTTATGGCGCACGCACAGCGTATAGCACGCAACGTTACGGCTATGTCCTTATTTTTTAGGCTATAGCCTCCAAAACAATGACTTTGCCTCAACGTCGCTTTGTACTTGATAAAGTGGAAGCTTGGGCGGGTTGGTGAATCAATATCAACATGTCTGCACAGCGCAGAAGACGAGGACAGAAGGTAGGACACACCACAGGCGCTGACTTCAAGTAAGCTTTTGTTTGCAAAGCCGGCAGAACTATATACTTTAGACATGAGTATAAAGTAATGAAATATTCTGCCCGATGTCACACATCTCATGAACCCCTATCGCAAATAACCCTATGAACCCCTATCGCATTTCGTCAAATACTTCATTTCGTTTTTCGCAAAAACATTAAAATTCCGCGCGTAACCACAGAACATGATTACTACGATCTAGTAATTAATTGCAATTCTTGCCACTTTCAAAAATTATTTTAAGGTGTTAACTGCGTGCTCTTGCATTTTAGTTGTTGGGTACGGCCCGAATATTTTCCCCGGTGAGTGGGGCCATTTGTCCGAAGCCCACAATTTATCTCGTAAGAAGGAGAAGAAATTTATTCAGAGGACCGGTGAGTTATTCGGGGGTTGGGCGAATATCCCCGCCTAGGTGTCGGCCACGAGCCCTTGAGCTCTGGCGGCTTCCTCGTACTTTTTTTTTCTGTGCTTCGCATGAATACTGCAGGGCAACCAGAGGTGACGAATATTTTCTCCTGATTCAAAGCAAGGGCACACCACACTTTCGGCTCGTCTATATATTGTATGTAAAAAACACTTTGTGCACACTGTGCCTAGGCGTAATCTGTGTATTACTGCTTCCAGAGACTATGTAATCGTTACTGGAATAGAGAACCTTATTTTTAGGTCAATATGAAATAAAAACCACTCTCCACCACCGTTTTCGAACCAGCTATCTTTCGATAATCGGACCGAAAGTTGACGTAAAGTGTTGCCTGCATCGCTTTCAGAGAGGTATCAGATGAGCCTTGTTTTCGCCATCATCCATGTCATGCTGAATACGTCGGTTCACGTCCGCTACCCGAAGTTAAGCCGCATTGGGCTCGGTCACTACTTGGCAGTCTCGAGCTAAGCAGTATTGGGCTCGGTCAGTACTTGGTAGTCTAGTTTTCGCCATCGGCCATACCATGCTGAATACGTCAGTTCTCGTCCGCTCCCCGAAGCTAAGCAGCATTGGGCTCGGTTACTACTTGGCAGTCTCGAGCTAAGCAGTATTGGGCTCGGTCAGTACTTGGTAGTCTAGTTTTCGCCATCGGCCATACCATGCTGAATACGTCAGTTCTCGTCCGCTCCCCGAAGCTAAGCAGCATTGGGCTTGGTCTGTACTTGGGAGTCTAGTTTTCAGCATGCGCCGCGCGTGCTAAACGGTCTGCCTCTGCCTTGACTGGAATACCACAGTGACTAGGAGTCCATTGAAATACTATTTCACGTTGCAAGTCTATCGCCTTTGTATATATATATTTTTACTCTATATAGCGGAGCACGATCATTTTTGTTCATACTTATGGAATTAATGCTTCAATAAATACTCAGGATGACCCGTTTGATTGTGGTTGTGAGCATAAGAACGTCGAGGCAGATATTACGGAATAAAGTTCTGTGGTAGAGGTAGTGACGCTTGATAATTTGAACCTTCTCTGTTATATCGTAGAAGGTAGGTAGAATGCAGAGGTTGAACTTTCAATTTTGGAAGAGAGATCTGCGTATACCTGAATGTAATCCTTGTAGGTATGTTAGGTACGCCACACGGTTAACTCTCTCACAGCTACTTTCGGTAAGACACATTTACGAGAGATGCCCGACACTTTGAAAGCTCTCCAATCGATAGCAGCCGTGGGAGACACTCGGCTTCTGCTTGCCAAAACTTCTCCTCGGGGGACAATGCTGCTGCATTGTTGTATTGCCGCGTGCACATGTGCCCCGTTATTCCTGAGGAATCGGGTGACGGGTACGCTGCGTTGCGAGGCGAACATAATGGCAGTATTTCTCAACAAATCACAGTGCCCGAAAGAAAGATTGACATGCCTCTGCTATTTATTACTAAAGCACCGGCCGTTGCAAGGGGTATACTCCAATACATATACGCAGACTTCTGGCCAGGAGATGGTCAAGAGCTTCATCCGAAGAGCGCGAGAGACTGTGAAGGACCTGGGCAGAATGCGCTATTCTTTGTCTTATGACTGCACTGTGCATGCGAAGCAGTGGTATGGTGAACAGCCCTGCTTCATTCCCGCAATGCGTTGTAGATCATTTATCACCACGTCAATGTTCTGTTTCGTGTATTTTACTTGCGCTACATGTCCTTCAGGTTAACATTCCTGCCTTCTCTCTTTATTTCTTCCTCCTCCTCTCAAGGACAACACCTAAGGCCTTTTGTTGCCGAATATGACTTAGAGGCTTTTTATTGATCAATATACTAAACTTTTTCAGAAGTTTTTGTGCGGAAGGAAGAACAGCAGTTTTCTTCATGTGAGAGAGCCATGCCTCAGCTGATTAAACTTTATTAATGGCTTCTAGGCCTTGTTGCAGACTGTGCTGTGAGAAATGGATGTTTCAGCTAGAAATCCACGTACATAGATCGTATGCATATATCGAACAGCTGAAGGAGGCAAGCAAGTCCCTAGGAAGCTGATACATAATACCATTAGATAAGAGAGGACTCAACACCTTCCTTGCTGCACACGATGTGTTACTTTGTACTCATTTTTCTTTCCGTCAGCTAGCTGTATTGATGAGCACTGTCCTTTCCTTTAGAAAATATGAGATCCAACGCAGAGACCGACCAAAGATACCTAACTGATACAGTCCGTGTAAAACGAGGATGTGACTTGCTGTAGGAAAAGCCCGCTTAATATAGAGAAATGCAGCAACACTAATTTTTTCACAGTAACAACCTTTTTGTGCGCTGAAAAAAGTTGTTACAGTGGATTACCAACATGCCCAAAGATACTCACTTTCAATTTTTTTCACATTGCCGTTCGGACTCTGCATGCGTGACGAGATCCATGATTGCGTTCATAATGCAACGCCGTCTGCGGACCCCCACCATGTTACTGGACAGACCCTGGATATTTTCAACCCACTACTGAAGTATGCATCAATCATTTTCTCTATTGTTTCACAGATGTAGCTTTCAAGGCTTACTGAACGAAATTGATCGAATGATATCTTGCCAGGCTTCAAGAATGGAACTACTCTCGCTGTTTTCCGGGAAGGCAAGAGGCGTTCTGAGGTCCAAATGTCAATGAGCTCATCCAATAGGATACATGTTCCTGTTGGGCCAATATTTCTTAAAGCGCCATAGGTAGGCCATCTGGGTTTGCAGCAGTCTTGTTAGAAGATTCAAGCGCACATTTCAGTTCCACGATAGAAAATTACTGATCTTCTTTCGGGATTTTTTCATTGCAGTGTGAGGGGACAGCTTCTGCGACCGATTTCTGAAACACTGCCGTGTTGAAAGTGCTCCCTGGCCGCAGTATAGTTATGCAAAATTCATTAAGAATTGTCGCTGTGATTGCAAGGATAAGCACCCGGCGTACGTGGCGTTCTTCTTCGTCGGGTCCCTTCCGTTATCTGGCGCTGTTTTACTACGGATATGAACCAACTAGCCCAAAAATACGTCGCCTGTTGCGGGAACTTCGATTTTTAAGGTTAGATCCCTAAATGGGTGTTGCTGTGTCACCGGTCCACTAAAATGCCTTATAACGTTCCACAAATTCGGAGATGAAGTTACAGGTGTTAATGAAAAGCAGAGTTCTCTCCGCCCCTTTCTACCTAGCTTCTGAAGTTCACGCCGCATCTTGGAGTATGTTTTTCAGCATCTATAGTAAGACGTCGAGAAGGCCCGCCCGCCGGTGCATTCGCTTCGCTCTCTGTTGAATAGCACTGAGTAGTTCATATGCTGAATCGACAGCTGGATAACCTTTTGCAATAGAAATCATCCTGGATGTGAGTCTATGTTATTTTGAATAAGTGAAACAAGGCCTTCTACATCGCTTAGTGTGTCTGCTTGCGGAGTCATATGGAACCTAAACGCTTGTCAGTTTGCTATTTTAGTAGTTCGCCAAGGCGCAGAACTGCGTAAGCGACAATGTCGGCTAAGTATTGAGAAGCGGTCACTTCCTCTTGCCTCCACATCTGCTCTTCACTTATGCCGCTTGCGGGATCACCCGAACCGAACGTAAGGTCGAGACAGCTGTAGTAGTTCTACCCACGTAAGGATGTCACGGAGAAGTCATTTAACAGACATAGGCCACTCTTCTCAATCGCCTTCCACAGCATCTTTCTACGGTTGTCGCAGTTACCACTTCCCCGCATAACGGTATGCGCATTAAAATCGCCACATGTCAGAACAGTGTCCTTACACGTTCATAAAATTCCCATAATGCAGAAAAGGAAACTTTCGTGGATGGATGAAAATATATACTGATTACTGACATGCTCACGCTTCCGAGTTTCACTTCGATTCCCATATATTCCGGAATACAATAAGTAGACGCTGCTAATTTTACTGACGGCAGCTTTTTACGCTATTGCTCTGCTTATACCAGCAGATCTATATGATGTGTAAACAACATAATTCGCAAAGAAATAGTCACTACCCACCCCGTCTTCCGTTATGCACAGCACAGGGAATGCATGCAGGGCCACCAGTTTCTGGAAACCTTCACTCTTGGACCTTAGGCCGTTAACATTCAATTGAAGCATGGCTGAGTATGGTAAGAAATTATCCATTATGAGCTTTCGGCACCTGACATACAGTATTTTGCATCACTATCTGCTCCATTGACAATATCGCTGTGATTTCAGAAAGGCTATTAACTTGCGGAAGTGAGGTAGATATAGCTCTTAGGGCGGTGAAAAGTGTGGAAGGAATCAGTTTCTCAATGGAAAAGGCACAGGTCGTCTTTGTTGTCTCTCTTGCTGCTTGCCCTGTTCCCATACTGTTGTTCCTAGTATCGCGAAACTCTGTGGTGGAATGAGTTTTCTCCTTTGATGGTTCAAATGTTCATTTGGTGTTTTGCCTGGCGCCACATAGGTGTGTTGCAGAATCACTTCGGTTCACGTGAGTAGTTCGGCGGGTTTCTGGTCGGGGCTATGAGGTCTGTCTCCTTCTATCTGAATTCTTCATAAGCTTATCGTGGCTAGCGGTAGATTTATCTTTCTGGTGGGTGATCTGCAGACTTTCCTTTTGGTACATTGGGGTGTTCATGGTGCCCAAGTTGTAAGGGACGGCGTCATCGTGAGGCATGCTTCCGTAAAGAAGTTCGTGATGGCGTTGTCGTGAAGCTCCCTTGTAGTTCTGCCGACAAAAATAAAATGCTGCGGTATGGAAACCGTTGTAATTCGCACACTTTGGTTGTCGTACTGACTGGTACCCCTTGTCAAGGTGATCTCTGCATGCTCGGTAGCGTCTGTTTCTCCTGCAGTTCTTCTATTAATGGCCAAATCTCTCAAATTTGTAACGTTGGTTGACTAGACCCAGATATTCCTCCACTGGGCGAATTGTAAAATAGAGGAATACTCTGCCAGACATCACTCGATCGTAACGGAAATGAAATCGCATTACTTAGAGGACGTGTCTTCATCGCTCCATCATCTAGTAGATAGTATCGCATTTGTCGCCGTGCAAGGCTTATCCCGGAGTCTTTCGAGTATTCCAGAAGCTTTTGCTCAGTATATTCCAAAGGTACGTGCTTTATCCTTCCTACATTTCTTGTGTAAAATTCTGGTGCAAATGCTTTTACAGGCAAGCCAGCTCTTACAGACTAGCCAACAATAGTTTCTTGATGGAAAGAAGTGAACTTACATTCACCGGAAAGCTTCCGCCTTTGTTCAGTCTGAAGGATTGCAGATTCTCTCTCGCTGGCCGCACCATTATCGGAGGCAACAACATTCGGGTTTACTATAGTTTCCAAAAACTCCACTCTGTTCGACTGACCGAGAGACTACAGGAATGTCTTCAGCTCTTTCTTTTTCGTAGGTCACGTGCGCGTTTTTCTAGCCATCGGCGTCGCACTCAATATCTTCACCATCCCTTGATGAGCAACAAGTATATGTTTTCCCATTAGCGGCTTCAGGGTTTCATCAGGCCTAACTTTCTTCACTGAGCTTGGTTCATCAGACATCTGCGCGTCTCGTTGGTTCCAGAACATGTGTGCGTGGTCCTATACCACGAGTTAGAGACAAACCGGACGTAGTGAGGTTCACTGGCTTAGCCACGTTGAAGCCATGTCGCGGTGACGGCCGACCCTGGTAGGCATTCGCGTCCCGTTGGCTGTCTTCCGCCACGATGGCGGTTGGTGACCGGGGCTACGTCACGCTATGGCTTCCACTAGGTCCACTGGTACCCACAGAGAGGTCATAGTTGGGGCTCTGTAGTCATCGCGACTTGTGGTTTTCTAAGGTGCAACCAAAGTAGAGTTCACAAGCTTTTTTCTATCCTTCACCGATCGGAATTTGCGGGGTCCGGCGTTTCGAGACTACTTTTGTACGAGATTCAAATATATCCTAAAGGTATTTCTATACCTTCAAACTTGAAAAATGAGATCCTTGTACAAGCGAGAAGTGTTTAATAGACTTTGTACAACCTCCAAAATATTTGTCAGTACTCCTTTGAAGGGGACGGCCACACATCGCTTTAGGCCAACTCCGATTTGCCTGTCCGAATACATGTAGAACGCAGAAACAATTTCCCGAGAGAACCGCGCAGCCGACTTGTATAACGGTTGTTGCATTTCAGAAAGAAAGAAAGAAAGAAAGAAAGAGAAAAAGAAAGAAAGAAAGAAAGTCAAATTCTAATGACTGTGGGAAGCTGAATTTTGAATTAATACCTCACTGTTTCTACATAAACTGCCGAAGATCGGTAAGTTTGAAAAAGAAGATAGAAGCATGAAGTTCAGGAACCCGTAACTCTGCATCAAAAACAGATATCGTAGTTTTGTACGCTGCTTCCGTTAGAATATCTGAAGCGGACAAATTTGATGACTGAAATTACAGCTTACGTAAATTTGTTACGATGTTGGCAGGGATATTGCAAAAGCCTTACTCATAAATGAGTGGTATATTTTTGAGGGGCGTATAATACATAATACATAAGAAGTTTGCAGGGACAACATGGCCGCAATTAGTACATGACCGGGGTAGTTGGAGAAGTATGGGAGAGGCCTTTGCCCTGCAGTGGGCGTAACCAAGTTGATGATGATGATGATGATGATGATGCATCAGTATTTTGCGATTTAGGTGTATTATTAGGTACAATTTACACAATTGTGGTACCTTTCACATTGCTGAGTTAGAGAATTGAAATTTGACAGTCCCATTTATAGAATTTTTGCAATTCCTAGACAGTTTTTATAACCATCTGAAGGCCTAAATGAAGAATTTGCGTGCTGCAGTGACTAGATTTTAACGTTGTTCTTTTAAATGCAAGAAGCTCAAACAAAATTGTCGAAGTGGTTACCGAGAAAAACTATTTTTCCGTTCACATGTGTTGAGATAGGAGCTTCCGAGCTAAAGCTTCCTCTTGTTACGTTTCGCTTACAACGCGCGGTATAGCCGGCGCGGATGCAACGGACGCCGGGGCTTCGTTCAAAGCGGCGGACATTTTGGCCCGTTCAGCGCCACCGATACGCCTCCCCGCTAAGCGCGTCCAGGCATGTTTCAATGCCACGTGTCTTCAAGTGTGCGTGTGTGTGTGTGTGCATGTTGGTGCCCACGCTTGTGAAAGCGCGGCAGCCTGGGAGAGGAGCTCCCCAAGTGTGAAGCGAGGAGGTCTGACCGGCGCCGGCCCGGCGGATGCGTCACTACACTCGTCCCAACGTGTCTCTCAGCCTGTCCGTGCCGCGCATCACGTGCGCCTCTGACGAGGCGTTCCTTCTTCCCCTCGACTCCGAGAGTATAAGAGCAGCTGCTCCCGGACGCCGAGGGAGGCTCCGATTTCTTCTGTTGAGTAACGTGCTCTCCCGTCTCTCTACTTCGGTCAACCTGACCGCCAACTCTTTGCGCTGTTAGAATAAACAAGTTGTTTTATTGTTACCAGTCGACTCATGCTTTGCCGGGACCTTCGGATGCTTCCAGTTGTACCCCAGGCCGCCAGGCCAACGCTACCCTTGGGGCTTGCGACCCAGGTGCAACAACGGGCGTCAGCGCCGAGTTCCCAACAACTCGTGCCAGCGGTGCGATTCCAACAACTGTCTGCCAGCGGTGAGATCGCGACAACGGAGGCCAGCAGCGAAGATATGCAGTTGACTGTATGCTGAGCAGCACAACGACCATCCGGGAGCAGTGCAACGAGCCCTGTGTGATGACTGGTTGTCTGCAGCGGAACGACTGCGCTGAATTCTTGGCTGCGAGGTTTGGTGAGTGCGGGACTTTCTTCTTCTGAGTTTTGCCAGGCTTTTGTTAGTGTCAGAAACAGAGCTGGTAATTGTGGTTGTCGTTGCTGCCGGGTTAGTTTGCGGCAAGACAATAGTAGGCAGTAGAGAAAGCAGCATTCAGAGCAGCCATGGATTTGAAGTCGTTGCGCAAACCGATATTGCTGGAGCTTGCAAGAGAGTTGGGTCTGGATGTCTCAGACAAACTCAGAAAACCAGAACTGCTAAGGGCTATTCTTGAGTTAGAAGCTGAGGATGACGAGCTGTCGGAATGCCTTGAGACCATTGAGGAGAGGGCAAAAAGACGTGAGCGCGAACTTAAAGAGCAAAAAGAGAGACAGGAGCGCGAACTTAGAGAGCAAAAAGAGAGACAGGAGCGCGAACTTAGAGAGCAAAAAGAGAGACAGGAGCGCGAACTTAGAGAGCAAAAAGAGAAACAGGAGCGCGAACTTAAAGAGCAGAAAGAAAAAGAAGAGCGCGAACACGCTTTGGAAATGAAGCGTCTCGAGGTAGAGATGGAACGCGCTCGTAATGGAAGTCAGGCACACGGTGCAGGAGAACGAGTATCGTTCAAAATGACTGACCTGATGCGGCCGTTTAAGCTTGGAGAGGACATTGGTTTGTTCCTGGTTAACTTTGAGCGAACGTGCGAGAAGCAGGGGTTCTCTCGGGAAACGTGGCCACAGCGCTTGCTCACTTTGTTACCCGGCGAGGCGGCCGACGTAGTCGCTCGCTTGAAGAGAGAGGAGGCAGAGGATTTCGACAAAGTGAAATCGAGTCTGCTAAAAAAGTACAGGCTGTCAGCGGAGGCGTTCCGTCGCAAGCTTCGGGAAAATGAGAAAGGCAAAAGTGAGTCATATACAGAGTTTGCCTACAGGCTTATGTCAAACATGCAGGAGTGGCTCAAAGAAGAGAAAGCGTTTGGTGACCACGAGAAAGTCCTGCAGTGTTTCGGGCTGGAACAGTTTTATAGTCGGTTACCTAAGAACGTGCGGTACTGGGTCTTGGATAGGCCAGACGTTAGTACGGTGGCTAGAGCCGCTGAGCTAGCCGAGGAGTTTGTGACGCGTCGGGCTCGCGGAGCTAAGGACGGTCAAAAGGGTGAATTTGGCTCCAAGTTTGAGAGGACGAAGTTCACACCCATGAGAGCAAGGGGCGACACACGTAGTGCGGATGTGAGTGAAAGCAGTCCGACCGAACGTAAGGAGACGGCGGCAACCGAAGCTTAACGCAGAAAGCGGTTCGAGACGAGGCAAGCGCGCGTTTGTTATACGTGCCAGAAGCCGGGTCACTTTTCGGCGCAGTGTCCGGAAACAAAAACAAAAGTCGTGTTTTTGTCATTATGCAGCACTGACGACAACATGAAGCTTCTCGAGCCTTACATCCGAGACCTCCTCGTGAACGGGAAAGAGTGCCGAGTGCTTCGCGATTCCGCAGCTACAATGGATGTAGTTCACCCCTCTTACGTAGAACCTGATATGTTCACGGGCGAGTGCGCATGGATCAAGCAAGCCGTGGAAGCTCATAGCGTGTGTCTGCCCGTAGCAAAAGTCCTTATTGAAGGACCTTTCGGAGCGCTTGAGACGGAGGCCGCAGTGTCATCTATGCTGCCCCCCCAGTACCCGTACCTATTTTCGAACAGGTCCGATCACCTCCTGCGCGAGAAGGGGCTTTTGTTTGGTGAGGCTAGCGTTCAGGCCCTAACCAGAACGAAGGTTCGGGAGCTCGCTGCAAAGGCGGTAGTTGCGGGGCCGACGTTGTCGAACAATGAGAAAGGGTCAGAGGCGCAGCAAGCTGATATTCAGAGCACGCCCGAACTGAATAAAATTGAGCCTGTAGCGTTGAAGGCACCAGATACTGGAGAGGAAATGCCCGACACGGGAAAGTTAGAAGAGCTATCTGCAGATTTGCTCATCGCGCCTACGTCAGACGGACTTAATAGGTTGCTAAAAGTCAGCCGGTCGGCTTTGATAGCCGAGCAAAAAAAGGATGGCAGCCTAGAAAACATACGCTGCATTGTCAAGGAAGGTATCGCCAAGAAAAATGCTCGCTTTCTGGAAAGAGGTGGGGTCCTGTACCGGAAGTATCTAGACCGCAGGGGAGTGGAGTTCGATCAGCTGATCGTGCCTCAGTGCTACCGTCAGGATCTGTTGCGCTTGTCGCACGGGGGTTCGTGGTCCGGACACCTAGGAGTTAAGAAAACTAAGGACCGTCTCTTGCAAGAGTACTATTGGCCAGGGTGTTTTCGGGACGCAGACCACTTTGTGAGGACATGTGACACCTGTCAGCGGGTGGGCAAACCAGGGGACAAATCGAGGGCGCCGTTGAAGTTGGTACCTATCATTACGGAGCCTTTTAGACGGCTCGTTATTGATACAGTGGGACCTCTGCCGGTAACAGCCACGGGGTACAGACACATTTTGACTGTGATCTGCCCAGCGACAAAGTTCCCTGAAGCAGTGCCGCTTAAAGAACTCAGCTCAGTTGAGATAGTCAATGCACTACTGTCCATATTTGCGCGAGTTGGTTTTCCTGCGGAAATCCAATCAGATCAGGGCACAGTGTTTACTAGCGCTTTGACGACAACTTTTCTCGAAAGGTGTGGGGTAAAGCTGTTACACAGCTCAGTGTACCACCCACAGTCGACTTCCGTTGAGAAGCTCCACTCCGTCATGAAGCGCGTGTTGAGAGCATTGTGGTTTCAACAACAAACTGACTGGGAGCTGTGTCTGCCTGGGGTGATGTTTGCATTAAGGACCGCGCCGCATGCGGCTACGGGGTTTTCGCCAGCTGAGCTGGTATACGGTCGCTCGCTGCGGTCTCGCATGCTTCGAGACGGATCACTGCCCTCTCCAATGGCTGCAGACCATCTCTTCCACAAATGGCCGCCTCCTGCGCTGGAGCCTCGCTTTGCAACAACATTCCTTTGAGGTGCGTTACAAAAAGCGCAGTCTCAACGGTAACGCCGATGGCTTAAGTCGAAGCCCCTAACGTAGGAATCAGCCTCAAAGTTGATTGTTACTGATGTTTTTCTTCCTGAGGCAGGATTTTTAACATATTGCTTTTGTTTAGTGTTTCAAAGTGATGACGTGCTTTCTAGTGCAATTTTCCAATTTGTGGACGCGTTCTGAGTGCTGCTAGACTACTGTCAGGAACTAGGCAGTGGTATAAAAGGGGAAAGAACCTGGCAGGACTTGTTGAGGGTTGTTTCGTGCTTGCTGACTGAGCGGTTGAGTTTCGGCGTAGTTCTAACGCTTGCCGGGAACGAGAGCAAAAATGTCAACTCTCCCGAAGTCACTTTGCAGTGTCCTGTGTGAACCTGAACGAGAGAACGAGGCCTTCTCTGTGCGCTGCGCGCAAGAAACGCCGAAGGACGCCCGACTTCGGTTATGAGCATCATCGAGCGACATCCCTCCGGACAGCGGATGCAGTACCCTGACCATCGGGATCTCCTTCCCCCGGCGGGGCGGTCTGTTACGTTTCGCCTACAACGCGCGGTATAGCCGGCGCGGATGCAACAGACGCCGGGGCTTCGTTCAAAGCGGCGGACATTTTGGCCCGTTCAGCGCCACCGATACGCCTCCCCGCTAAGCGCGTCCAGGCATGTTTCAATGCCACGTGTCTTCAAGTGTGCGTGTGTGTGTGTGTGTGCATGTTGGTGCCCACGCTTGTCAAAGCGCGGCAGCCGGGGAGAGGAGCTCCCCAAGTGTGAAGCGAGGAGGTCTGACCGGCGCCGGCCCGGCGGATGCGTCACTACACTCGTCCCAACGTGTCTCTCAGCCTGTCCGTGCCGCGCATCACGTGCGCCTCTGACGAGGCGTTCCTTCTTCCCCTCGACTCCGAGAGTATAAGAGCAGCTGCTCCCGGACGCCGAGGAAGGCTCCGATTTCTTCTTTGAGTAACGTGCTCTCCCGTCTCTCCACTTCGGTCGACCTGACCGCCCGCTCTTTTGCGATGCTAGAATAAACAAGTTGTTCTCTTACCAGTCGACTCCTGCTTTGCCGGGACCTTCGGATGCTTCCAGTTGTACCCCAGGCCGCCAGGCCAACGCTACCCTTGGGGCTTGCGACCCAGGTGCAATAACGGGTGTCGGCACTGAGATTCCAACACTCTTAAGGACTTTATTTTTGTATCAGTATATTCTCAGCATGTTTAAAAGTAAGAACCAAATAAATGTGTTCCATTTCCTGCGAAGTTCTCGCTTTTAACATTACGTGCTCGGCCCAACAGCAAACTCCCCCCTCTCCCCCCCCCCCCTCTGTGCTTCCGTTTTGTCTGCTTGTTCCCACGTCGTGTAGTCGTGCGCGCAGACACCGAAACTATGTCATTTTCTAGCGTGTTCCAGCGCGCGATCACGCTCCGCGATCCGCTTGCGTCTTCCTCAGTATTCGCGTAGCACTGACTTATGCCACTAGTGAGGTGTCCTCGTGCACAGCGCGCAAAATCGTGCGCTGCACGAAACGAGACAATCGCAACAGCTCGCATGCGACGCCGTCAGCGGAAGTGCGCCGCCCCACAAAAAAGCGAGGAGAAAAAAGAATGAAGGCGGTGCCCGTGACGTATGCGACACGCGTTTCTCGAGCTCCGGTATGGAAGAACGCAGGGAAGGAATTTCACTTGCAGAGGCTAGACGGGGCAAGTGGAGAGAGCGTCTCGCTTGGCAGTGGAGCTCGCCTCCTGAAGTCATGGGTTCGCGGCACTATTTCTATCTCGTCTATTGATGAGCCGGTTTGAAAATTCTTTTTTTTTGCGGCAGAACGCTTCCTAGAGGCCACGTAACAACTTTCGGCGTATTTGCTAGTTTGTCATGTGGCCTGGTGAGGGGCCCTTTCAGAGATTCTCTGTGGTCCTCCGCAGCACCTACTACCACAGGTTGGCGGTGACGACCAACGAGAGGCCCCCTTCCGACATGTCCGCCTGCCTCTTCTGGCTTCGTGAGGCGTTGCGCGCCGCGTTTCGGAGGGCCGCCATCCCTCCGAGCACGGCGCCGCTGGGAGAGGAGTTGGAGTTGGAGCGCGCGATGCGTGCCGAACAGTTATGCGCCATTTGTAAGAGGGACACACGTGGCATGCCGTTGCCAGAGAACACAGGAGTCCCACGCCTTAAAGCGCACGTTCCGTGCTCCCGCTAACTTGCTACGGTGACGCAAAGGTACCTTTTTTTTTTTGTTAACCCTCCACATAACGTGCGAACATTTAAGAACCAGTTCAAATTAAATTAACGTGAGCCGCGTTGGTTCCGCCGATATGGGTGTGTATGCCCTCGGCTGGGCCAATTACAAAGCTCGAAGATCGAAAGCTATATGGTGGTCTACGTTTATAACTAACGATAAATAGTGAGAACAGTTAATTAGCCTAACTGTAGCTTTGCGGGAGCCCCACACTCTTGTATCGTTTAAGCAGCACGCGTGGCGAATGCACAGAAAGACAAGAGAGCTTGTTGGAGTCAAGTTCGCTTAAAGGAATACCCTCAAGACATTTTCGACTAGTGGCTTCTTGCCGTCAAACGAAAGTCGAAACCCCGTTAAGGCCTTGAAAAATATTCGCAATTCGCCAGAGCGCTCCAAATATTTTTTGTTACTTAGTTTCTACAAAGCAGTGAGGGTTTCCGTACCCAGGAGGTGGACGCGTCGTGTCGTCACGATACATCGACTCGCTCCATTCGTGCGGTCGTTGCTGCTGCCACCTCCGAACGCCGTAAGAAGCGCGCCCAGCACTCGTGCTTGACTTGTATACGTCCTCACACGGAACCTGCATGGCGTCAACAAATATCGCTCTGTCGTGGCGACACGGTAATGTCGACGACGTCAGGTCTCGGATTTATAGACAATTTTAGTATCGAAATTAAGATATCGGGACGAAATGAGAAAACGCTCGCGTATACTTATAATTAAGTGCGCCTTAAAGAACTCCAGCAGGTCAAAATTATTCCCAAGTCCCCCACTACGGCGTCATAATCAGATTGGGGTTTTGGCACGTCAAACCTCAGTATTTTATTTTGTGTAATGTTTCTGCGGCCACGTGACTTTATCACGTATACACCCTCACTCCCCATCTTGCTACGTCATGTGCTTTGGTTTGGGTCGCTGCTCGCTGAATTCTATTACATGGGTGAAAATTTGACACAATTTGCCGACAGTGGTGCGAGATAGTGACCGCAAGTGAAGTGAACGCCGTTAGCTCCCGTCGCGTCGTTGTATAAACGAAACGCTTCAATGTCAATCGCTTGTTAAGCCACTGCTGTACTCTTAAGCAAAATTACATCCTTTGGGTCGTATCTTGCCCCGCAACAATAATCGCCATCTGCCTTGTCCACATTTCCTTTCTTTAACGCTGTGAGCCCGATACTTCCCATGGTCACGAACGGCATGCGCGTTATCACCATGGCAGAGCATCCTCGACAGGAAAGTAGCGAGTGCGGCGTTTTCAAGAAAGGAAATGCAAGCAAGACAGATGACGATTATTCTTGTGTGGCAAATATACACCCCCAGGGGTGTACATTTGTCTAAGAGTGTATTGACTGTTGGTCTTCCTAGGTTATACAGAATGTTAGGATCATTAATGCCTTTGCATTGGGAATGTCAAAGCGTAATAATGTGTATCTGCGTGAAGTGTGTGAAATGGGTGACGTGGTAGGAGGTAGAGGGAGGATGGGAGAACTTAAAAGAGCGTGTATGTATGTAATCGCATATGGATGTATGTAAAGTCGAACGCCTGTATAACGAAATTCTCGGGACCTGCAATATTCTTTAGTCATACAGGCCACTTCGTTCTTATGGTCGCGCTGCGTACCGCACACAACAGAGCAGGCGAAGATTGTTCAACAGTAAAGAACCTTTATTAAACATGAAATGAAGAGACACTTAGTGAAATAAGGCGATTTTGTTTTGATGCCCACTTTTTTTTTACATAATTAAGCGACTGGGGGGAAGCCACGCACCGAAATTCACAGCACGCTTCGCGGTGAAAGGCAGGAGTTAAATATGCAGATCGTCGGATGCCGCTATCGCCTCCCTTGCCGTCAAGATTATTGGTTTGTTTGCGTAATCTTCGTCACTGTGGCTTTGTTGACATTCCCGTGCTTTCGTCCCTAGATGGCTTTCAAGACGCCGTCAGTCGTCAGTGACGATTACATAATCACGTCTTCATCACCTGCGACCTATGCGTCAGCCATCTCACACGCTGATGCGTTACAACCAAGCAGCGTATAAGTTGCGAGCGATTTCTGGAGCAGCGCAGCAGGGAGAGCAGGGTGCGCTCGTAAAGTGCGTGGCTAGCATTACCGTTAGCGCTAGCGCAGAGCGCGTTGGTGATGTCTGTGCACAGTGCACAGGGGCAGCTGCGGTATACGTGGCAGCATTCGTTGTGAAGAAACAAATCAGCCACAGGGGGCGCCTAAATACATTCGTTATATATATATATATATATATATATATATATATATATATATATATATATATATATATATATATATATATATATATATAAAAATATATATATATATATATATATATATATATATATATATATATATATATATATATATATATATATATATATATATATATATATATAGATAGATAGATAAACCCAACAGACCATGAAGCGAAGAAGAGTATCGGGGAAACATTAGCAGTGTTTTAAATTTGTGTGTAGAAAACAATAAAGGGGGAAAGGGAAATGAAAGGGGACAAACAGATAAGTTGCTGCCAGTGGGAACCGAACCCGCAACCTCCGCATTACGCGTGTTTTGTTATAGAAGGAATTGCAGTATGACGACAACGGAGACTACGACAGCGTGACGAGAATGGCATGACTGTAGCTAGGCTACTGAGCCACGCTTACTTCTCCGCTCGTTTACTTACTCCACGGAGGCCACATGCTCCTCCGACCATTGGTTTTTAAGTTCACGCAGACCCTACGCTCTGGGAAAGCCGGTCTATGAGCGAAGTTGTGGCGTGCCGTCACGACGCACACCAGGCAAATTTTCGCCGTCGCCGTGCTGTTTCGTAAGTTAGAGTACAATACGATCCTATCACGCCCCGCGACGCTGCATGCTAAATTAAAAATTAAATTATGGGGTTTTACCTGCCAAATCTACTTTCTGGTTATGAGGCACGCCGTAGTGGGAGACTCCGGAAATTTTAACCACCTGCGGTTCTTTAATGTGCACCTAACTCTAAGTACACGAGTGTTCTCGCACTTCGCCCCCATCGAAATGAGGCCGCCGTGGCCGGGGCAACACCCTGTGTTGGCCGGGGACTCTGTATGGCGTAGGTGCGAGGGAAAATATGAGAGGGTGAGAAATACCATCGTTTGATGTGGGTCGTCTTCCCACTCACCCAGTGTTGTGCGGTGGGAGGAGTAGCAGGAGGAGGGTTGCACGCGCCCTAAGGGGGAAGGGAGGCAGGAGAGCCCGCGCCTCCAAAATGTTGAGATAGCGCGATCTCAAGTCTTGGAGCCGCGTTGAAGCTAGAGGCAGTTCGTTCGCCTATGCTGCTGGCCTTCATCATGCCAGTGTTCTGACAGCGAGTATCCGCGGCCATCGAGTGAGATGTGCTCGTGTTTGCCGGTGTGCGCGTGACGTCATACTTGTTAATTTAGTTGGTCAGTTCATCTTTATGCAATTTATACGCTTGATAACACTACTAACCTTACTTCGTATAGCTGTCTGACAATTTGCTGTCGCAATCAATGCTCTGCCTTTCAGGGAAAATTGCGGCTTTTTTTAACCTTCTTTGCGCAGGCATGCAGTGCTTCGTTCGAGCTCAGGTACCGCCCAGCTGAAATCGGCGCTACGAAGCGGTTTACGGCACAAGCGAGCGCTTCAGCGACGTCTCGTGAACACTACAGCGATGATTGACGCAACAGTGCGCGGCCGCTGCTGGATATCGTGTCGAGAGGCGTCACTCTTCCGAACGCTGCTATCGCAGCGCTCTCACCAGAGCGGGGTGCTTTAAAGAGTTCCCCGCTTCTTCCTGCCTCTTATTTTCCTACACGTTATCTAATAACAACCATGCTTCCCTGCTAATATTCTTGTTCTCCTTCTTTCTCGCGCAGCACATGGGACCGACTTCTTGCGGTAATTAATAAAGCTGTGTGCGTCATTGTCCCACAATTCGTGTTTACGACGCAAACGAACGAGCTCAGTTGGCTTAGTCCACGCGCACTTTAGATACAAAAGAAGGAAAAGGACTAAGTGCCGCCACATGACAATGTTGAAGTCCAGTCATGGCAAATATAAAGGATAAGTTCGTGTGAAATATGCGCTTACCACCTGCTAGGCAAGTGGCACTGAAAGGTTCGGTAACCATGTAGGGACTACCTGCCAAGAGTTAAGAAAAAGGTACACACAAAAAGTTTTCCCCATTTGAAAGCGTATCTTCTCCCCAAACATTAATCGTAATATGTCTTTAATCTGTCTTTTTTGCGCTTGGTTTCTTAAAAACTCAGCACTCGCTACTTTCCTCAAGAATGCTACTTCATGCTGATAATGCCCATGCCGATCGTGACCTGGAAATACCGGGCTTGCAGAGTTAAAAACTAAGTTATGGGATTCTACGTGCCAAAACCACGGTCTGATTATGAGGCACGCCGTTGTGGAGGACTCCGGAAATTCGGACCACCCGGGGTTCTTTCACGGGAACGTGAATCTAAATTTCCGAAGAATTCCACCATGGCTTGTGACCTTGGACATGCCGTAATTTCAATGTGAGGCACCGCGCGGGGGGCTGTTAAGTAAGAGACGACTCAGGCACAAAGTCGTGTTATATTTCGCTTACAGATACGGACAATTTCACAATTATAAAAACAAACACAATAGAAACATTTATTAACTTATCGTCGATTTACAGGTAAAAATATAGCAGTGCTTGTGCGGCTGGCCGGCAGAACCAACACCTCAAGGACGCTTGATGAACGGTGAACGAGTCCACGTGTCCGTAGGGTAACGCCGACTCTCTTGCGGCAGCCACGGACGCAGACGTCGGGCTCACCAGCGGGATGAACAAGAGCGCGGCTAAGAGGAACTCATGTGGTTAAACCCCGGCACGGTCTTCCGGCTACGCCCACCCACGAAGCGTCCCCTCTCGATGACGTCGTCACCGCTGTGCTTGTGCAGGTTTGGCTTCCGGAAGGAGGTAGGCACGACGTTGATCCAGCCTCTCGCACGCCGTCCTGCTGGTCGTGGCGCTCGGTGCGGCGTGTGCCGCTCCAGTCGGCGTGCGCCGGGCGTAGGGGCTCCTCCCAGCTGGCCATGATTTCGCTGGCCAGAGCAGACGATGTCCGGCACCAGTGGTCCACCTTTCTGGGCGAGACGAAGCTGCAGGAGTCCTCGCCGGAAGCCCCAGTGCTGACGAGCACGTGAAGCTGTAGGCCCGGCGCCTGGCATACGCGCGCTCTCGCGTCATGTCACTTTGACGAGTGAGCAGGGCGCCTCGGACTTTCGGGGAAATAACTTCTTACTTATATAGTTGCCTGCCTGCCACAACTGGAATGTCACCGAAAGGGAGAAAATCAACACCGTTATACGCAAGACTTACAAGATCGGCCTTGGCCTACCGGAGTCCACAAGCCCTGCTCGTCTGCTACAGCTGGGGGTATACAACACGCTTTAGGAAATAGTGGATGTGCAAAGAGCCTCGCAATTCCCACGCATGTCCCTGACAGCCACGGGCCGGTACATCCTGCAGAAACTCGGCTTAAATTACCATGTCCAACACGGTCAGAAACAGGTAATTCCACCCGACCTCAGCGACACGCTGATCGTCGCCCCTATCCCTCGAAACATGCACCCCGAATATAATGTGGACCAATGCCAGGCCCGTGCCAAGGCACTGCCGCGCTCCTTTGGTGGGAAGACGCTCACGCGCTTCGTAGACGCGGCAGGATACACACGAGAACACCGCTTCACGGCGGTAGTCGTAGACGTTAACTCCCGGCTTACGCACGCGTGTAGTGTCACAACGGAATACCCGGAAACAGCGGAAGAGGTAGCGATTGCGCTTGCGCTTACCGACCCCCTCTGCGAGGTAATTCTTAGTGACTCACAATCCGCAGTTCGTTACTACGCGCGTGGGCGCATTTCCTCCAAAGCTCTCCAGATCCTAAGGAAAGCTGGTAGACAACACTTCGATAGCACCGCGATCATCTGGTTCCCAGCGCACGTCGCCACTCCCACCGACGAGGGCCCCCCAAACTTGAACGAGGTAGTACACCACTCTGCGCGAGAACTGACCCGCCTCAACGAATCGGAGACCGCCTCTTCGAGTTCGGAACTCCTGGTTCTAAACACGCGAGAACGCTTGGTCAGATACAATGACATCACCAAGCACTACCAACTAGGCAGGCTGATATTGCCCCCACTTCACACCAAAGTGAAACGTCGCCAGGCAGTCGTCTAGCGACAACTGCAAACACAAGCCTTCCCAAGTCCGGTGCGATTACGGCACATTTTGCCCGCGCAATACCAGAGTGCTCTTTGGGAGTTATGTCAGGCAACTAGAGCGGCGCTGTCACGCATGTTGTGGGAGTGTCGTGTTATGTCAGATACAATGGCAGTAGCACCGGAGGCTCTTGCATCGAAGTGGACCGCCGCTCAGCGCAGCTCCAACCTCAAGACACAAGAGTGGGCTGTCCAGCAGGCCCGAGAGGCGGCGACAATGCAAGGCCTCGAAGTCCCCTCATGGGAGACCTGATCCCGGGTCGTTAAACTTTGCCGGATTTAAAATAAAGTTGTTTCCATCCATTGCTGGACGTTATCCCCACTTAGCACGCAGCAGAAGCAGCTTCCAGGCGCGTGCTGAGGTTCCCATTTTTTTTTATCGTCGTCTAGATCTCACTCACATACATGCGCGCGGTAGCGAAAAGAAATAGAAGAAAGACTATTTGTGAAAAGGCTTTGCTTCTTGGTGGCCCTCAGTGCAAGACCTGCTCGCAGTTGCTTGAGAGCATGTTCAAGAAATTTAGACATGTACGACGTCTAGGTTCTAGCCTAGAACGCTTTAGTTGTGTGCTGCAAGGCGTAGAACATGGTATCTACAAGTTTCCGCTTGGTTTTACAGACAAACGCTTGTGAGCAGATGTACTCATCTTGACGAGGTAGGTCACGCAGTTACCAGCCTGGTATCGCAGACGCAAGTACCTGCTTTCTTTTATAGCGAGACATTGTTTGCCTGCCTCCATGTACGTCGTATATTAACTTATTAGGCAGGAAGTCAGGAACGATACAACATATTCTAGGCAATGTGGAAACAAACTGGAAGGAAATGCGGCATTAAATTACATCCGGGATATTACAGCGGAATCATTTCATTGCAATGACGAGGTGGGTTTCGAAAAAAAAAAAAGGTGCGTGAAAGAGAACCAAATGGATAAGGAGCTGGTGCTGAGAAATTTAAGCTGGAAGGAAGCCGAAGATAACATTACTAAGCATGCAGCCACAGAGTTAGACGAGGTCCTCGTTAGGCTAATTAATGAACTAGAACTAATACGTAAAGAAGCTTTGTTGAAAGCAGTAGAAAGAACCTTAAAAAAATAGACGAATATACCTGACAGCTGGCCACAAAGTATAATACATTTAATTTACAAAGGGAAGGGGGAAAACGCAAACTTCACTCATAAAGGCCGTTGACCATCACATAGGTAATATACAGGTTAGCAATGCAGGCGATTAAATATAAAATTTCAAGCATGGGCGGAACATAATGGCATATTGGGAGAACTTCAAAATGGCTTCAGGATCGGCAGGCGTCTCGATGATAACTTATTCTGTTCAATGAAATAACCAGAGAAGAACGAAGACCGTTGTGCGTGGCGTTTTCAGACATTACCGGAGCCTATGACAACGCAGAGCGCAACATTTTGTGGGATATTCTGCAAGGGGTAGGTTTAGTCAGCGACTGTTGTTACGTTTCGCCTACGACGCGCGGTTTAGCCGGCGCGGCTGCAACAAAGCGGCAGACATTTTGGCCCGTTCGGCGCCGCCGCTACGCCTCCCCGCCAAGCGCGTCCAGGCATGTTCCGATGCCACGTGTCTTCATGTGCGCGTGTGAGTGTATGTGCATATTGGTGCCCACGCTTGTCGAAGCGCGGCAGCCGTGGAGAGGAGCTCCCAACAACTGTGAAGCAAGGGGGTCCGAGCGGCGCCGACACGACGGCTGCTCCTCCTTCTCTTCCCATTGTGCCCACGCTTGTCGAAGCGCGGCAGCCGGGGAGAGGAGCTCCCAACAACTGTGAAGCAAGGGGGGTCCGAGTGGCGCCGACACGACGCTGCGCCACCTTATCCCATTGTGCGCGAGCGGCACCGTCACGTGCTCGTCTATAGAGGGGTTCCTTCTTGCCCTCAACTGCGAGAGTATAAAAGCAGCTGCCCCCGGACGCCAAAGGAGGGCTCCGATTTCTTCTGTTGAGTAAAGTGCACTCCCGTCTCTCTACTTCGGTCAACCTGACCGCCAACTCTTTGCGATGTTAGAATAAACAAGTTGTTTTGTTGTTACCAGTCGATTCATGCTTTGCCGGGACCTTCGGATGCTTCCAGTTGTACCCCAGGCCGCCAGGCCAACGCTACCCTTGGGGCTTGCGACCCAGGTGCAACAATGGGCGTCAGCGCCGAGTTCCCAACAAATCGTACCAGCGGTGCGACCACAACAACTGTCTGCCAGCGGTGAGATCGCGACAACGGAGGCCAGCAGCGAAGAGATGCAGTTGACTGTATGCTGAGCAGCTGAACGACCATCCGGGAGCAGTGCAACGAGCCCTGTGTGATGACTGGTTGCCTGCAGCGGAACGACTGCGCTGAATTCTTGGCTACGAGGTTTGGTGAGTGCGGGACTTTCTTCTTCTGAGCTTTGCCAGGCTTTTGTTAGTGTCAGAAACAGAGCTGGTAATTGTGGTTGTCGTTGCTGCCGGGTTAGATTGCGGCAAGACAATAATAGGCAGTAGAGAAAGCAGCATTCAGAGCAGCCATGGATTTGAAGTCGTTGCGCAAACCGAAATTGCTGGAGCTTGCAAGAGAGTTGGGTCTGGATGTCTCAGACAAACTCAGAAAACCAGAACTGCTAAAGGCTATTCTTGAGTTAGAGGCTGAGGATGACGAGCTGTCGGAATGCCTTGAGACTATTGAGGAGAGGGAGACGGCAAAAAGACAGGAGAGCGAACTTAAAGAACAAAAATTGGAGGACGCTTAAGCTTCGCCTTCAAGAGTGGAACGCGACAGCGTTGCCGTCGACCCGCCAAGGGGTTTAAGACAATGCGCTCAGACAGTGATGACTTACGAGGCGCCCCGCATCGGACTCTGCGCCCACCTATCACGCGGTGAGCGTCGAGCAACGCAGCGTTCGGCGCGGCAACGAAACGCGCGCCTGAACAAACGGAACGAAGCAAAGAACTCGGTGTCTCGGAGGGGGAAACGATCTACGCCAGCCAAACGTCGTGATCGGCACGGGCAGAGAGATAGATAGATAGTAATCTAAAGAAATGAACGGCGCTTGATTCTGCAACCCGTGTGGGAGCACGGCGAAGCGTCGTCAGGGGAGAAAGAGTCGGGGACGCGAGGCGCCTGGCACCGGTCCGAGCACAGCCCTAATGCGCGCGCGGCGCGCCACCTGTCGGGGCAGCGCCGTACATTGAGAGGAGGGGGTCTATTGCTTGCCGCAAGATGGCTCTGCGTGTGTGGTAAGCGCAGAAGAAATGTAGCGGAAACGTACTTCGCTATTCGTGTAAATGCGACTTCTGTAACTTACATGCTCATAATTACGGATATACACCGCAGTATAACTTTCTACGGCTCGTTTCTAAGGCAACACCGCATTCACTAGACGCGCTTTTGTACCGCTTTCAAGCATCGAACTCGTGGCTGAGTGGTAGCGTCTCCGTCTCACACTCGGGAGACCCTGGTTCGATTCCCACCCAGCCCATCTTGGAAGTTGCTTTTTATTTATGAAGTGCCTGCCATGATTTATCGCTCACGGCCAACGCCGCGGACGCCGACGCCGACACCCGACACCGACGCCGACGACACCGGCTTTTCTGCGACGCGAGCTCCTTAACGCTATCGCGTTAAAAAGAGCGAGAGCAACAAGAGAAAAAAGAAGAGCGCGACCGTCAACACGCGTTGGAAATGAAGCGTCTCGAGATTGAGATGGAACGCGCTCGTAATGGAAGTCACGCACACGGTGCAGGAGAACGAGTATCGTTCAAAATGACTGACCTGATGCGGCCGTTTAAGCTTGGAGAGGACATTGGTTTGTTCCTGGTTAACTTTGAGCGAACGTGCGAGAAGCAGGGGTTCTCTCGGGAAACGTGGCCACAGCGCTTGCTCACTTTGTTACCCGGCGAGGCGGCCGACGTAGTCGCTCGCTTGGATAGAGAGGAGGCAGAGGATTTCGACACAGTGAAATCGAGTCTTCTAAAAAAGTACCGGCTGTCTGCGGAGGCGTTCCGTCGGAAGTTTCGGGAAAATGAGAAAGGCAAAAGTGAGTCATATACAGAGTTTGCGTATAGGCTTATGTCAAACATGCAGGAGTGGCTCAAAGAAGAGAAAGCGTTTGGTGACCACGAGAAAGTTCTGCAGTGTTTCGGGCTAGAACAGTTTTATAGTCGGTTACCTGAGAACGTGCGGTACTGGGTCTTGGATAGGCCAGACGTTTGTACGGTGGCTAAAGCCGCTGAGCTAGCCGAGGAGTTTGTGACGCGTCGGGCTCGCGGAGCTAAGGACGGTCAAAAGGGTGAATTTGGCTCGAAGTTTGAGAGGCCGAAGTTCACACCCATGAGAGCAAAGGGGAACACACGTAGTGCGGATGCGAGTGAAAGCAGTGCGACCGAACCTAAGGAGACGGCGGCAGCCGAAGCCGAACGCAGAAAGCGGTTCGAGATGAGGCAAGCGCGCGTGTGTTATACGTGCCAGAAGTCGGGTCACTTTTCGGCGCAGTGTCCGGACAGAAAGCGGTTCGAGACGAGGCAAGCGCGCGTTTGTTATAGGTGCCAGAGGCCGGGTCACTTTTCGGCGCAGTGTCCGGAAACAAAGACAAAAGTTGTGTTTTTGTCAATATGCAGCACTGACGAGAACATGAAGCTTCTCGAGCCTTACATGCGAGACCTCCTCGTAAACGGGAAAGAGTGCCGAGTGCTTCGCGATTCCGCAGCTACGATGGATGTAGTTCACCCCTCTTACGTAGAACCCCATATGTTCACGGGCGAGTGCGCATGGATCAAGCAAGCCGTGGAAGCTCATAGCGTGTGTCTGCCCGTAGCAAAAGTGCTTATCGAAGGACCTTTCGGAGCGCTTGAGACGGAGGCCGCAGTGTCATCTATGCTGCCTCCCCAGTACCCGTACCTATTTTCGAACAGGTCCGATCACCTCCTGCGCGAGAAGGGGCTTTTGTTTGGTGAGGCTAGCGTTCAGGCCTTAACCAGATCGAAGGTTCGGGAGCTCGCTGCAAAGGCGGTAGTTGCGGGGCCGACGTTGGCGAACAATGAGAAAGGGTCAGAGGCGCAGCAAGCCGATATTCAGAGCACGCCCGAACTGAATAAAATTGAGTCTGTAACGTTAAAGGCACCAGATACTGGAGAGGAAAATCCCGATGCGGGAAAGTTAGAAGAGCTATCTGCAGATTTGCTCATCGCGCCTACGTCAGATGGACTTAATAGGTTGCTAAAAGTCAGCCGGTCGGCTTTGATAGCCGAGCAAAAAAAGGATGGCAGCCTAGAAAACGTGCGCTGCAATGTCAAGGAAGGTATCGCCAGGAAAAATGCGCGTTTTGTGCAAAGAGGTGGAGTCCTGTACCGAAAGTATCTAGACCGCCGAGGAGTGGAGTTCGATCAGCTGATCGTGCCTCAATGCTATCGTCAGGATCTGTTGCGCTTGTCGCACGGGGGTTCGTGGTCCGGACACCTAGGAGTTAAGAAAACTAAGGACCGTCTCTTGCAAGAGTACTATTGGCCAGGGTGTTTTCGGGACGCAGACCATTTCGTGAGGACATGTGACACCTGTCAGCGGGTGGGCAAACCAGGGGACAAATCGAGGGCGCCGTTGAAATTGGTACCTATCATTACGGAGCCTTTTAGACGGCTCGTTATTGATACAGTGGGACCTCTGCCGGTAACAGCCACGGGGTACAGACACATTTTGACTGTGATCTGCCCAGCGACAAAGTTCCCTGAAGCAGTGCCGCTTAAAGAACTCAGCTCAGTTGAGATAGTCAATGCACTACTGTCCATATTTGCGCGAGTTGGTTTTCCTGCGGAAATCCAATCGGATCAGGGCACAGTGTTTACTAGCGCTTTGACGACAACTTTTCTCGAAAGGTGTGGGGTAAAGCTGTTACACAGCTCAGTGTACCACCCACAGTCGAACTCCGTTGAGAAGCTCCACTCCGTCATGAAGCGCGTGTTGAGAGCATTGTGTTTTGAACATCAAACTGACTGGGAGCTGTGTCTGCCTGGGGTGATGTTTGCATTACGGACTGCGCCGCATGCGGCTACGGGGTTTTCGCCAGCTGAACTGGTGTACGGTCGCTCGCTGCGATCTCCGCTTCGCATGCTTCGAGAATCGTGGGAAGGCAGGGGCGACGACCCAGTCGTGGTGGAGTACGTGCTTAAGCTCCTCGAACGCTTAAGAAGGGCACAGGAGTTGTCAGGTGAAGCAATGGCAAAGGCCCAGCAGAGGGCCAAGGTTTATTATGATCGGACAGCCAGGGCCCGTCGTTTTGAGGTGGGCGATGAGGTCATGATATTGCGCACATCGCTAAACAACAAACTAGACGTGCAGTGGGAGGGCCCAGCACGAATTGTTCAGAAACTGTCGGACGTTAACTACGTGGTGAGTCTGCCAGGAAAGCGGAAGGCACAGCAAGTTTACCACTGTAATCTGCTCAAAACTTATAGACAAAGGGAAGCAGTAGTGTGCATGATGGTAAACGTTCCTGAAGAGCTTCCGGTCGAGCTTCCGGGACTAGGCTCAGTGACGAACAGGGAAGACACCGGTCAAGTCATTAGTGACTTAATCAGTAAAGCATCGCTGTCGCCTGAGCAGAAAACCGAACTACACCAGCTCTTACAAGAGTTTCAAGGTCTGTTCTCTGAGAGGCCTGGTAGGACTTCTGTCCTTACTCATGACATAGAACTTACCTCCCCAGAGCCAGTACGATCCAAGGCGTACCGGGTGTCACCCCGCCAGAGCGAGATTATGGAGGCTGAGGTAAAGAAAATGCTACAGCTCGGTGTTATTGAGGCAGGTGAGAGTGATTATACCTCCCCTTTGATTTTAGTTGAGGTACCGGGCAAGGAACCTCGTCCTTGCGTCGACTACCGCAGGCTTAATTCCATCACTAAGGATCAAATTTATCCGATCCCTAACATCGAGGAGCGCCTTGAGAAAGTTAGTAGCGCTCAGTTTATTTCCACCCTAGATCTTGTCAGGGGTTATTGGCAGGTTCCACTTACAGAAGAGGCTAGTAGGTATGCGGCGTTCATTTCACCAATGGGAACATTCCGTCCTAAAGTGTTGAGTTTTGGTTTGAAGAACGCGCCATACTGTTTTTCAAGCCTCATGGATAAAGTGTTGCGGGGACAGCAAGAATTCGCTTTACCGTATCTAGACAACGTAGCGATATTCTCCGCACCCTGGTCTGAGCATATGGCACACTTGCGGGCAGTGCTAACCCGCCTGCGCCAAGCGGGCTTGACAGTCAAGGCTCCCAAGTGCCAGTTAGCACAGGCCGAGGTTGTCTACCTCGGTCACGTGATTGGTCAGGGTCGTCGCCGCCCCTCTGAAATAAAGGTGGCCGCTGTGCGAGACTTCCCGCAACCGCGCACGAAGACCGATATTCGGTCGTTCTTAGGTGTCGCCGGCTACTATCAGAGGTACATCCCCAGGTACTCTGATATCGCGGCTCCCCTGACGGATGCTCTAAGAAAAACAGAGCCCCAAACAGTCGTCTGGGACGAGACAAAGGAAAGAGCTTTTAGCGCCCTAAAGAGCGCCCTAACAAGCCAGCCTGTGCTAAGATCGCCAGACTACACAAAAGGGTTCGTAGTTCAGTGCGATGCTAGTGAGCGAGGCATGGGCGTTGTACTGTGCCAACGGGAAAATGGAGAAGTAGAACACCCCGTCCTGTATGCTAGTCGTAAGCTGACCAGTCGTGAGCAGGCGTATAGCGCCACCGAGAAAGAGTGTGCGTGTCTCGTGTGGGCCGTTCAGAAATTGTCATGCTATCTAGCCGGCTCGAGGTTTATCATTGAGACGGATCACTGCCCTCTCCAATGGCTGCAGACCATCTCTCCCAAAAATGGCCGCCTCCTGCGCTGGAGCCTCGCTTTGCAACAATATTCCTTTGAGGTGCGTTACAAAAAGGGGAGTCTCAACGGTAACGCCGATGGCTTAAGTCGAAGCCCCTAACGTAGGAATCAGCCTCAAAATTGTTTGTTACTGATGTTTTTCTTCCTGAGGCAGGATTTTTTAACATATTGCTTTTGTTTAGTGTTTCAAAGTGATGACATGCTTTCTAGTGCAATTTTCCAATTTGTGGACGCGTTCTAAGTGCTGCTAGACTACTGTAAGGAACTAGGCAGTGGTATAGAAGGGGAAAGAGCCTGGCAGGGCTTAGTGAGGGTTGTGCCGTGCTTGCTGACTGAGCGGTTGAGTTTCAGCGTAGTTCTAACGCTTGCCGGGAACGAGAACAAAAATGTGAACTCTCCCGAAGTCACTTTGCAGTGTCCTGTGCGAACCTGAACGAGAGAACGAGGCCTTCTCTGTGCGCTGCGCTCAAGAAACGTCGTGGGACGCCCGACTTCGGTTATAAGCATCATCGAGCGACATCCCTCCGGACAGCGGATGCAGTCCCCTGACCATCGGGATCTCCTTCCCCCGGCGGGGCGGTCTGTTACGTTTCGCCTACGACGCGCGGTTTAGCCGGCGCGGCTGCAACAAAGCGGCAGACATTTTGGCCCGTTCGGCGCCGCCGCTACGCCTCCCCGCCAAGCGCGTCCAGGCATGTTCCGATGCCACGTGTCTTCATGTGCGCGTGTGAGTGTATGTGCATATTGGTGCCCACGCTTGTCGAAGCGCGGCAGCCGGGGAGAGGAGCTCCCAACAACTGTGAAGCAAGGGGGTCCGAGCGGCGCCGACACGACGGCTGCTCCTCCTTCTCTTCCCATTGTGCCCACGCTTGTCGAAGCGCGGCAGCCGGGGAGAGGAGCTCCCAACAACTGTGAAGCAAGGGGGGTCCGAGTGGCGCCGACACGACGGCTGCTCCTCCTTCTCTTCCCATTGTGCCCACGCTTGTCGAAGCGCGGCAGCCGGGGAGAGGAGCTCCCAACAACTGTGAAGCAAGGGGGGTCCGAGTGGCGCCGACACGACGCTGCGCCACCTTATCCCATTGTGCGCGAGCGGCACCGTCACGTGCTCGTCTATAGAGGGGTTCCTTCTTGCCCTCAACTGCGAGAGTATACAAAAGCAGCTGCCCCCGGACGCCAAAGGAGGGCTCCGATTTCTTCTGTTGAGTAAAGTGCACTCCCGTCTCTCTACTTCGGTCAACCTGACCGCCAACTCTTTGCGATGTTAGAATAAACAAGTTGTTTTGTTGTTACCAGTCGACTCATGCTTTGCCGGGACCTTCGGATGCTTCCAGTTGTACCCCAGGCCGCCAGGCCAACGCTACCCTTGGGGCTTGCGACCCAGGTGCAACAACGGGCGTCAGCGCCGAGTTCCCAACAAATCGTACCAGCGGTGCGATTACAACACTGTATACAGCTTTCGAAGATTTACCTAGAAAATACCGTTTGCGTTGAATGGGAAGGGATGAGGAGCGAGTTGAAAGTTGATATCACTAAGTGGCTGAAACAAGGATTTTCTCTATCCCCGCTGCTGTTTATGACGTAAATGGTGAGGATGGAGAGGGCGCTAGAAGATAGTGATATCAAGTTTAATCTCTCTTACAAATAGGCGAGCACACGAGTAGAGCAGCAGCTTCCAGATTTGCTTATGCGGACGATATTCTGTTGCTTGCTAACAAGCAAAGTGATATGCAATGTCAGGCTAATATCTGTGGACAGCTAGAAGGCGACAATTTAGGATTAAAATTTTGTGTTAAGGAATCAAGTTTTATGTTATTCAATGAAAACAGTGAACAGACAGTGTTAATACAGGGCCAAGAAATACTTCGGGTAAAAGAATACAAATAAATTCGTGTATGTATAAACAAATGCAATAGATATATTTAAAAACAGGAAAAAACAATAAGAGCAAAAGGGAAGAGAAATGCGGCCATAATGAAGCACAGAGCGCTATGGGGATAGAACAGGTACGTGGTGCTCCTGGCTGTGTGGAAAGGTGTAACAGTTCCAGGGCTCACATTTTGAAATGCGGTTGTTTGCTTGAAATCGGGGGTACAATCAGGACACGATGGCAACCACGGGTCAGTGAGGCGACTCGTATTGGTTGCTCACGGGAAGACCGCAAATGAAGCTGCGCAGGGTGATATGAGCTGGACAAGTTTTGAAGTGAGGGCAGCTCAGAGTAAAATTGATTTTGAAGAACGACTCAGGAATATGAAGAAAAGTAAATGTGCTGGGAAAACTTTCAGGTATTTGTACAGAAAAAAAAAACATTGACTCACAGGGGAGGAATAGAGCTAGGAAGCTTACCAGCAATTATGCGACCGGTATAGTATAGACTGTATGGCAACAAAGAACGTCAAACGCAACGTCCGAGAGGCTGCAACAATCGCATAAATGGCGGCAATGGAAAAGAAATCTGCTATGGGTAACTACTTAAGAGGAAAAACGAAATGAAATCAGGAAAGAAAGAATTTATTATAACTCAAAGGGAGGCTCATTATTTTTCGAAGCGAGATCAGGACGCCGCTTTATAACATGCACTCATAAAGCGAGATACATCAAGGAAGAAGCACGTGCCTGCATGCCGTAAAACGATGGAACATGTTCTATTGGAATGTGAAGACGTCTGCCCATGTGTCGGTTAGGCTCCTCTGGTCTCCTTCAACCCTCTGGGTTCAGGTATAGCAGGGAGGAAGTAAGCATGGTCCGCAATATAGATCAGCAAGAGGCGACTGTAGGTTTGGTTGCAGAAAAGTAGGGAGACCACAAACAACGGAGGCGCACGAAAAAAACAAAGTGTACAATAGTGGTTCAGAAAGTTTGATGCTGGAAATTCTTTGTTCGCGTTTTTGTTTTAAAGAATGCAGCAGATCCAATGAATTGGAATCTATATATAGCGAAGCTTTGTGCGAGTGCACAAAGAATCGGAACAGGAGCACATGCACGCACGCGCACAAGCGCGGCCGCACACAAATTATGCCGAGCCTTTTGTTAAGCGGAGTTGCCTACCACTAGCGAGTCCGACGGACGTCTTGAACGCATCATGGTTTCAGTGGCAGCATACGCATACGGACGTAGCGCAAATGGAATCCATTCTATGCGCACGAAGCGTTTACGTCCTCAATACCGCGCAGCCGCTGATGTGCGGAGGCGAGCGCCGTCTTCTGGTTGTCCTGTTCGGCGACAGAACAGACGCGCAGCTCCCGCGGTCATGAAACCCGGAGAGGTTCGCAAAGTAAAGCTTTGTTTTTGAATAGAAAAGCAATAGACAAGGCAGAAAACTAAAGTAATGTTTAACAGTCTCGGAAGAGAACAGCAGTTTACGATAGGTAGCGAGGCACTGGAAGTGGCAAGGGAATACATCTACTTAGGACAGGTGGTGACTGCAGATCCGGATCATGAGACTGAAATCATCAGAAGGATAAGAATGGGCTGGGGTACGTTTGGCAGGCATTCTCAGATCATGAACAGCAGGTTGCCATTATCCCTCAAGAGAAAAGTGTATAAACAGCTGTGTCTTACCAGTACTCACGTACGGGGCAGAAACCTGGAGGCTTGCGAAAAGGGTTCTACTTAAATTGAGGACGACTCAACGAGCTATGGAAAGAAAAATGCTGGGTGTAACGCTAGGGGTAAGAAAAGAGCAGATTGGGTGAGAGAACAAACGCGAGTTAATTACATCTAAGTTGAAATCAAGAAGAAGAAATGGGGGGGGGGGGGGGGTCATGGGCAGGACATGTAATGAGGAGGGAAGATAACCGATGGTCATTAAGGGTTATGGACTGGATTCCAAGGGAAGGGAAGCGTAGCAGGGGACGGCAGGAATTTGGTGGGCGGATGAGATTAAGAAGTTTGCAGGGACAACGTGGCCACAATTAATACATGACCGGGGTAGTTGGAGAAGTATGGGAGAGGCCTTTGCCCTGCAGTGGGCGTAACCGGGCTGCTGGTGCTGCAGATGATGATGATGATGAGATAAGGCAAAATAAGAACAGGAGTTTGGTGGCGCAACCAACCGCCGCGTTTCAAGAGGGGACGCTCATAGCATACATCCATCCATCCATGTATCACCGCAATATTCAGCGGGCTTGGCGAGGGGTAATTTAAGGCAACAACGTCGGACTGTCGACTAGGCAGCAAATTTTATCATGTTATCTCTTTTATCTCTTTTATTTTCTTCAGCTTGTCAACATTTATGACCCAGTCAGCGCCTCTAGCACAACTTTTGCAATTTTACTTTCTTCTGTGCTTAAAGACCCGACTTGAAGCTTGGAGCCTCCCTCTTGTATCTGCTGTTGAGTACGTAACTTTCTTTTAGCGCGAGTTGATTAAGTGCTCTTCCAGCGTCACTAATAAATTTACTGACGTCCCTGTTTCTTCCGGCTTGGCTCTTTCTATTTGATTCTTTTTTCCGCACATGTACTGTTCTTGCCGCCTTTCTTTGAAGCCATTGGGTCTACCACAGGCAGCTGCCAGTTCCTCTGTGAATCCTTTCACTTAAACCAATTATTATCATTATTATTATTATTATTATTTTTGTTGTTGTTGTTGTTGTGCAGCGCTTTGCGATTCTTAGATTAGCTCTCTAGATAATCGACTAAAGCTTTAGTCGCGTTTAATATTTTGATCTCCACCAACTCCATGAGGTCACAAGCGAAACCAGGTAAACGTTGCAGTCAACGCCTCCGGTTTGTTTGTTCAACAGCAAGAAAAACGACAGATAGTGCTTCAATGTTCCGACTGAGAGGGCGCCATTGTGTCTCCGTGGCAGATGCCACGCATGCACGCTGCATTTCAATGCAGCTGAGAGAAAGTCCACCACCACGCGAAGACCTCTTCAATGCAGCTGGTATAACCTTTTGTTTTAAAAAATAACTCTCTACTACTATGGAGAAAGTTAACGAATGCTCGCACGCCAGGTTAGACTGTTCGACTGCATTCGAGTGAGCTGTATTTGCTTGATGTGTCTAGTCAGGCAGTATTGCTGCCAGGCAACTAGCCATTGAAATCGCGCAGTCTTTACTTGTCTTTTTCTTGTAATTTTGGTAATTTGATATTCACATCATGCCAGTTTTATTTATTTGTTCAGGTCACGCACCTAAATATATCAACAAATCTGAATATTCAATTAAATATTCGATTTAAAGAATTCGATTACACTGGTGAAAATTTTTTTGTCACCGCCAGGCCCTCGTCAATTAACAATGCTTGAGTGCCTGGCACACCCATGACGCTTACGTAGTACTACTGCAACTAATAATAATAATAATAATAATAATAATAATAATAATAATAATAATAATAATAATAATAATAATAATAGTTGTTACACAAAAAATATGTATTCATCATGAAGACCTGTGCTTGTATGTACAGTTATATGAAACGTAAAGAACTCACGGTAGGCCGCTAAAGTTGGACGACAGAGGTTAAGGCCGGTGTACGACCATTTCAGAAGCCTGTTTTCCTTTTCCGCGCTTTCTCATGCATACAAACTTTAATGGAAGACGCAGTGAGTATGATTCAAACCTTTTTAAATGCATTAGCATTTCTATGCCTACCCAACGAGAAATTTGTCCGTCCGTCACGTATGACGAATGCAATGGCTCGTATCCCCTTAAACAATGGCTCATACCAACGTAAGGTAGAGGCTACAAGCGCTCAGCAAAGTGAAGCTAACAGTGCATGCATTAATTAAAATATCCCGTACAGCACAAAGAATAGCATACGTTTCAATAAAGAACAAACTCAAAACGAGCATCCGAACCATCAATAAAGCATTGCATACACCCCTCAGCAATTGTGAGGGTGGTTTTGCTACAGCTTCGTTGGATATCCAGGTCGTTAAAGACCTATAAGAGTTGATAAGGGTCGGCTCATGTTCGATGAGGTTGACAACGACCGATGAGGGTTGATAAGGGTTTATGCTGGTCGAATCAAGTTTCAATACATTGATAACGACACCGGGCTGCGTGGAGACGAGCAAGCGGCACAACGCTTACGCATGCTTGGACAACTTCCGGAGGAGTTTCTGCGTGAATTTTTTTTCGGAAGATTTCGTCTTAAGAAATTAAGATTTATCTGTGTAGCCTTGACCGTTTGTTGCAGGCCACGCCACGTTCAATTAAAAGAAACGCATCTCTTCATTTTCAAGGCCGCACAAAGCCCGTTCGGAAACTTGCATAGATGGTGGTGCCAGATTTCCCTTTAGGTAATAGGGTAAGAAACTCCGTGGCTATGAGAGCCTGCAACTGTCCCACTAAATTAGTTCAAAGCAAGAGTACTTACAGAGGTACGTGTGGACCCAGACCCAACCACAAGGTGTATTTCTGGAACCGAAGATGTAGTCGAAAAGTGATGCAACGCAGTCGCTTAAGAGAGCAACGACTGGGTACACGTTATTCTTCACACACACAAAAAAAAGAGCTCCTAAAACGGTAAAAATGCATATACTTGCCTACAACGACGTGTTGCGGGTATGGCTCCGTTTTCGCGACTGCTCATGCGCGAATGAAAAGCAACCCCGGACATGTAGTGGATCGTTTCGAAACTCATGAATAAAGATATTTTTTTTCGCAAAAAAAGTAGGACTGCGCAACTTCTAACAAAAGCTCAACTTTTGCTGCCGCAAGCCAAAATGTGTCAAGTAAATATCGAAATGCTATATCACTGCCGGAATCCGCTGAGCCCTCACTCTTCAGAAGAAGAGAAACTTCATTTGCGACTGTAATATATTGTTCCGAGGCACCATCTTCATCAAAGTAAGAGTTCGGCCACTATTCCCCTTGGTCTTCATAAAAAAAAAAATAAAAGACGCAGTTTCGCCCGAAAGGTTAAGCATCGATTGCGATAGCAATTTAGCACACAGTCATACGAAGTAAGGATAGCACTTTGATCGGCCGCATCAACTTGTAAACGTTCGCTTGCTAGCTAAATTAATAAGCATGGTGTCAGCAGGCACAGCAAACATGAAAACATCACACTCGATGACAGCGGACACGCTGTAAACACGCTGGCGTGAGGAAACGCGGCAGCAGCAGCAAGGGAAGTGACATTCGTGCTGTCTATCGCTTCAACGCAAAGCGAGTGCCGAGGACAGCACGCACAAATCTACGAGCCGTCGACATACCTAATAATAATAATATTTGGGGTTTTACGTGCCAAAACCACTTTCTGATTATGAGGCACGCCGTAGCGGAGGACTCCGGAAATTTTGACCACCTGGGGTTCTTTAACGTACACCTAAATCTAAGCACACGGGTATTTTCGCATTTCGACCCCATCGAAATGCCGCTGCCGTGGCCGGGATTCGATCCCGCGACCTCGTGCTCAGCAGCCCAACACCATAGCCACTGAGCAACCACGGCGGGTTCCACATACCTAGACTCTGCCCCCAACAGAGATTGCTGTCAAGCGCGCGAGCGCACGCAGCGCCGCCTCTTTCACGGCGCGACTGCGCATGCGCCCTGCCCTAACGGATCAGTCGCAAAACGTTTTGGAAGGGACGCGCGCGCGCGGCCGCGCGGCCAGATATCGGGGGAAAGTGCCCCGGAAAGAAAAAAAAGCGCTTGGACGCGCACTGTTGCAAAATCTCGTGCCATGTACCGCGTTGAAACTCTACTGGTAGCTCGACGCCGGTGCGGTGCCAAAAACGTGCGCAAGACTGCAACTCCACTTTGAAAAGGAAAAGAGCTAGGGCTTCGTCCGGACTGCACCGTGAACCCCGTAGTTGCCGCCTTGCATTGACGGCTGTGAAATTTATCGATAAACCCCTGCGTTACACTTCGGCGACACTAAAACACGTTGCGGACGCAGTCTTCTTGCAGCGTCGGCCCACTGTTGCTGGTGGTGGCAGCGTGTGCCTGACTTCATGTACTATTTCAAGGCTTGGTAACGTTGGGTCGATACGAGACCGACAAGACGCTGACGCCGACGATTGGCCGAATATTCAGCACTGTGTCACTGGGACCATTTGATCGTAATAGGCCGACAACGACGCAACCGACGGGTGCGAGTTGTCGTATAGCGCGACAGGCTTTCGTGTCGACAGCACCGACAAAATCAGCGTGCCGACCGTGATAGCTTGACCGAACCCTACGTGATCAACCGTCGAACCGACAACGCGATAGCTGCAGCTAGTTCACTTGTAAATACAATTATTCGCGCTCAAAATGCGTCGACATGCCTTCGAAGTTGAAATGCACAAGCTTAAGTCCTCTCAAACCGTGCACGTGAAGTTTGAGTCAATGTTGATCCTGTTTAGCAAAGTTTGGGTTAGGCCTGACCCCGTCCAGTTCGTGCTACCGATGGAGATGGACTTAAAAAATAAGCAGTCAGGACGAAGGAAACCGCTCTTATAGTTAGGTTGCGGCCCTATAGTGATTTGATAACTACTCTTCACTTCGCACGACACGTACACAATAAGCGGAAAGCGGCTACACAGCGCTGTGCCAACATCTTGTACATTGGTCACCGTTCCCGAACGCTGCCGTTCGCATTCCCGTAGATGGTGGGTGTGTGTGTGCGTTGTTATGTTGACATTTCTTAATTCCAAAGAAGCATTGTTTACCTCTGCGTCAAACAGGAAAGAAGAGACAGTGCATTCGATACAGCAGCATAAACTAGCTCAGTTGACAACGGTGTCAGCGATGGCATCCGCCTTTTCGCGAGAGAACTACCCGGCAAATAAGTGGGGACTTATGCCGAGCACGGTTGACTCTAATAATACTTCATAGCACGCGCAAACTGTAAGTATACGATGAAGTTAAACAAAAGCGAGAATCAGTAGCAACCGCCCGTAATATATATGTGTCTGGATAACAGTTGCAGTTGTTTAAGGGACTCGGCTGCTCATGCTGACTCGTCTGTATGCTTTGCTGCGTTTTGAGATTATTTCACATCAGCGATGCGCTGTTTCTACAATAACCCAAGCTTACAGCGATCTGAAGTTGTAGAGGTAAAAAAATGCACCGCTTTGGCAAATCCCACGTGGAAGGCTGCGCTCGGAGGTTTCTTGAATATGCGAAATGGTTAGTGAATGTGTAAAAAGAATACAAAAAGCGATGTGCAATCGCAGACATCAGCGACAACGAACTCAATGCAGCCGCGTCGGCAGGCGGAACTCGGAGTGCCTTTATCGGCCGCGCTGTTACCACAACGTTGTCGTAACAGCGCGGTCGCATAGTGCGCTGTACAGCGCACTCGGGCCTGTTCACCCACTATACTCGATGGGTGTATGACATGCTGCCCCGGAGAAACCATTAATAATTAATGGCGATCCACGAACCGCACAACCGACGCACACTGAACATTGGCGCAGGTACACAAATCAACCGGCGAAATCCCCGACACCCTTCCAAAACGTTTCCAACGGCGTGCGTCAGAGGGAAGCACAGGAACATGAAAGAGGCGGAGACAACGCCGCCCTCATCGCCCCCCCCCCCCCCGGCACCTCGCAACCTTGGGTGCATCGCGCGAGAGAGAAGACGGCGCCTTCCTCTTCTCATTCGTCCCTTTCGCGCTGGCCAGATTGAGCCGACTATCGACGGTTCCCCTCGCACGCTTTCACTCGCACGTACAGCGTAGGGCGCGCGGCGACGCTGTTATCGCCCTTGGACTTTATACGTAACCTCACGGCGACGCCTACGGCAGAAATGTGCTTACAGTGTCTATATAATTGCTATCGCAACAAAACTTAAGTTCTGCCGAGCTGCTTTCACATAACTTTTACCATGGCGCGCGACCGATCGTCGTGACTTATGGCGGTCGTATGCAAACCACCACGCGGGCGCTGGTAAGTAAGAGACTGCTTAGACAAACTGACGTGTTATATTTCGCTTATACATAAGCATCATTTTACAATTATAAAAAAGAAGAATACAAGGCTGAAAAAAGTTCACGAAATTACAGTTCAAAAATCTTGTGGTGCTGGTGCTGCTGGCCGCCAGCACCAACACCACAAGCCCGCTTGATCTTCTGCTGCAGGTTCCTCGCCAGCACAGCTGCGGCGCTTCACCAGCGTCTGCTCAGCGCCAGATGGTGTGTTGGAGACCATGCGATAGCGGCAGCCATGAACACCGACGCTGGCTGCTCGCTACGGGACGACCCAGGGAGCACCAGCGATGAATTTCTGTAGCCCGAACCCCGGCACGGTCCTCCGGCTGCGCTCACCCACGAAGCGTTCCCTCTCGATGACGTCGTCACCGCTGTGCTTGCGCAGGTTTGGCTTCCGGAAGGAGCTAGGCACGACGTTGATCCAGCCTCTCGCACGCCGTCCTGCTGGTCGTGGCGCTCGGTGCGGCGTCTGCCGCTCCAGTCGGCGTGCACCGCGCGTAGGAGCTCCTCCCAGCTGGCCATGATTTCGCTGGCCAGAGCAGACGATGTCCGGCACCAGTGGTCCACCTTTCTGGGCGAGACGAAGCTGCAGGAGTCCTCGCCGGATGCCCCAGTGCCGACGAGCACGTGAAGCTGCAGGCCGGCGCCTGGCATACGTGCGCTGTCGCGTCATGGCGCTTTGACGAGTGAGCAGGGCGCCTCGGACTTGCAGGAAAATGATTTCTTGCTGGACGTTATCCCCGCTTAGCACGCAGTTGTTGTTGTTGTTGTTGTTGTTGTCCTGAGTGGCCGTGGCACATACCCACAGTGGGAGATTGGCCATGAATCGGGCGGTTTAATTAGGTGCCTAAATAATAATGATAACAAGGGAGTTAACAATTTGGGCGTGTGAGTTTAAAAGTAAACGTTTTGTGTTTGGAGAAAAAGGAAATAATCAGATGAAAACCGGGTATAAGATAATAATAATATTAACAATAATAGTTAATAAAAGATAAGAAATAAAAGAAAGCTATGGTTGGGAGGGAGAACGATCAATCTAACATGGAAATCGCTTGGTTTCAATTAGGTAATTTTGGATCGCCAAGCAAACATTTCTGTTGCTGAACCCAACAATGGAGGCTCCAAAAGATAGGATAACTTTATCAGTGCCTGTGATCCTATCTTTTGGAGCCTCCATTGTTGGGTTCTTAGCACGCAGCAGATGAAGCTTCCAGGCGCGTGCCGAGGTTCCTTTTCTTTTTTTTATCGTCGTCTCGATCATACACACATGTGCGCGTGATCATGCACGAGAAGAAATAGGAGAAAGACTATTTGTGAAAAGCCATGTGGCGAACTCTGTGCTGTATCTAGAATCAAACATAGCAGATTTAGCGTCGATATTTCCGCTGTCAACAATACAAACATTTTCTTAGAGCATATGAACATGTTCCCGGGACAAGTTACTCGGTGTTTGTTGCACAACCGGCACTATTTTGTTTCTTTATTCTATGTGGCAAAGATACAAACTCCCCCAGGTCGTATTTACGCAGTCTTTTTAGCAAAAATAAGCGTTAACCTACGATCACTTCAGTGCGTCACTTCAATAAGAACATGTAATACTTGTAAGTTTGATAATGTTTTTCCGAAGAATGCTAAATTCATAGTCAAACAGACACTAGTCGGACTCTTCAATAAGTATCTGGAAGATCTTCCCTCATAGAATGTAGTGTCCACGGACGCCTCACAGAAAGATGAGAAATTGGCCATAGGCATTTCCTCTGAAGCACTATCATGGAGCTTTGCTATCCGTCTTCCGGATTATACTCCAATTTATGTGGCCGAATTCATAGTCATGTGCTTGGCCGTATACAATATTCCGAACAACGTGCGTGCCATATTATTGCTCGCAGGCTGTCTGTCAGTTTTTATGTCGCTAGAAAGCACAAATAATTCACGACTGCACCGGTCGCTACACGATTTTCATTCAACCTCATGGTAAAGAAATTCGGTTTTTGTGGATACCTGCACATTGTGAACTAGCACTTAATGGGATTGCGGACAGCTAGGCAAAGGCATCGCTTGGTCGGTCAGTAGGCTTCTTTATACCCATCCTCACTCTTATGGTGGTGACAAGATTCCGAAGACGACGACAAGTCATATATGTAGAAAAAAATGAACCCCTCCTTGCTGCACCGGATAACGGGCATTTAGCGTTCCCTGGGAATGTCCGGTAGTGTCCCTCTCGGCAATGAGAAGTTTCGATCACACTATTAGGATGTCTAATACTAAACAAAAAATTATATAATAACATGATTCTGAAAGAAAGGTTTACTTAGAGAATCCCCTATTGCCTATGGGCATTCCTGTTTCGGTGATAACATCTTATCTTTTGGTGCAAGTGCCCTCGATCGAGCCCGAAAGGAAGTGCGTCAGATTGTGCACGACTACGCCATTGCTACAGGGGATTCTCTTGTCAAACACCTTTTCTTCATTATTAACAATGAATCGCATTATTTTCATAATCTAGCATCTTCCTGAAAATTGACATGATCCTTTTTCAAGAAAAAAATAAACCACTATTATTTAAATATAAGTATAGTACTGATCAATCAGTTAAAATGAAGCAAGAACTTCATATTATGTTTCCATTGTGAACCATGGCTATTGCTCCCTTCGTGGGTATGTGCCATAAGATGAAGGAAGAAGAAGTAAAGGCTTGGCTTGTTTCATCTATCATTCTCCAAGAATTTTATTCATCTATGCCCCCAACATATACGACTCATCCGTTTAGCCTGGGTACCAAGACATATGGGACTCACTTTAAACGAGTCAGCAGAAACACTAGCGACGGCATCTCTTAAAGGACCAGTACTGAGGATCTTAAATCCTTCGGCATACACCACGGCGGCAAGATTTAAAAAAACTGTGTTCAAGAAGAAAATGCCGAAGCATGTGTATTAATACACCGATTATCAGCACCTTAGATTCTCTTGGCTCAGCAGATGGTGTTCAACAAGAAAATTTGAAGTTTCATTCACAAGAATGCGTTGCCGAATCATCATCATCATCATCATCATCAGCCTAGTTACGCCCACTGCAGGGCAAAGGCCTCTCCCATACTTCTCCAACTACCCCGGTCATGTACTAATTGTGGCCATGTTGTCCCTGCAAACGTCTTAATGTCATGCGCCCACCTAACTTTCTGCCGCCCCCTGCTACGCATCCCTTCCCTTGGAATCCAGTCCGTAACCCTTAGTGACCATCGGTTATCTTCCCTCCTCATTACATGTCCGGCCCATGCCCATTTCTTTTTCTTGATTTCAACTAAGATGTCGTTTACCCGCGTTTGTTGCCTCACCCAATCTGCTCTTTTCTTATCCCTTAACGTCACACCCATCATTCTTCTTTCCATAGCTCGTTGCGTCGTCCTCAATTTCAGCAGAACCCTTTTCGTAAGTCTCCAGGTTTCTGCCCCATATGTGAGTACTGGTAACACACAGCTGTTATACACTTTCCTTTTGAGGGATAGTGGCAACCTGCTGTTCATGATTTGAGAATGCCTGCGAAACGCACCCCAGCCCATTCTTATTCTTCTGGTTATTTCAGTCTCATGATCCGGATCCGTGGTCACTACCTGCCCTAAGTAGATGTAGTCCCTTACCCCTTCCAGTGCTTCGCTACCTATCGTAAACTGCTGTTCTCTTCCGAGCCTGTTAAACATTACTTTAGTTTTCTGCAGATTAATTTTCAGACCCACCCTTCTGCTTTGCCTCTCCAGGTCAGTGAGCATGCATTGCAATTGGTCTCCTGAGTTACTAAGCAAGGCAATATCATCAGCGAATCGCAAGTTGCTAAGGTATTCTCCATCAACATTTATCCCCAATTCTTCCCACTCCAGGCCTCTGAATACCTCCTGTAAACATGCTGTGAATAGCATTGGAGATATCGTATCTCCCTGTCTGACGCCTTTCTTTATAGGGATTTTGTTGCTTTCTTTGTGGAGGACTACGGTGGCTGTGGAGCCGCTATAGATATCTTCCAGTATCTTTACATATAGCTCATCTACACCCTGATTCCGTAATGCCTCCATGACTGCTGAGGTTTCGACTAAATCAAACGCTTTCTCGTAATCAATGAAAGCTATATATAACGGTTGGTTATATTCTGCACATTTCTCTATCACTTGATTGATAGTGTGAATATGGTCTATTGTTGAGTAGCCTTTACGGAATCCTGCCTGGTCCTTTGGTTGACAGAAGTCTAAGGTGTTCCTGATTCTATTTGCGATTACCTTAGTAAATACTTTGTAGGCAACGGACAGTAAGCTTATCGGTCTATAATTTTTCAAGTCTTTGGCGTCCCCTTTCTTATGGATTAGGATTATGTTAGCGTTCTTCCAAGATTCCGGTACGCGCGAGTTTATGAGGCATTGCGTATACAGGGTGGCCAGTTTCTCTAGAACAATCTGACCACCATCCTTCAACAAATCTGCTGTTACCTGATCCTCCCCGGCTGCCTTCCCCCTTTGCATAGCTCCTAAGGCTTTCTTTACTTCTTCTGGCGTTACCTGTGGGATTTCGAATTCCTCTAGGCTATTCTCTCTTCCACTATCGTCGTGGGTGCCACTGGTACTGTATAAATCTCTATAGAACTCCTCAGCCACTTGAACTATCTCATCCATATTAGTAACGATATTGCCAGCTTTGTCTCTTAACGCACACATCTGATTCTTGCCTATTCCTAGTTTCTTCTTCACTGTTTTTAGGCTTCCTCCGTTCCTGAGAGCCTGTTCAATTCTATCCATATTATAGTTCCTGATGTCCGCTGTCTTACGCTTGTTGATTAACTTAGAAAGTTCTGCCAGTTCTATTCTAGCTGTAGGGTTAGAGGCTTTCATACATTGGCGTTTCTTGATCAGATCTTTCGTCTCCTGCGATAGCTTACTGGTTTCCTGTCTAACGGAGTTACCACCGACTTCTATTGCGCACTCCTTAATGGTTCCCATGAGATAGTCGTTCATTGCTTCAACACTAAGGTCCTCTTCCTGAGTTAAAGCCGAATACCTGTTCTGTAGCTTGATCCGGAATTCCTCTAGTTTCCCTCTTACCGCTAATTCATTGATTGGCTTCTTGTGTACCAGTTTCTTCCGTTCCCTCCTCAAGTCTAGGCTAATTCGAGTTCTTACCATCCTATGGTCACTGCAGCGTACCTTGCCGAGTACGTCTACATCTTGTATGATGCCAGGGTTCGCGCAGAGTATGAAGTCGATTTCATTTCTAGTCTCACCATTCGGGCTCCTCCACGTCCACTTTCGACTAACCCGCTTGCGGAAAAAGGTGTTCATTATCCGCATATTATTCTGTTCTGCAAACTCTACTAATAATTCTCCTCTGCTATTCCTAGAGCCTATGCCATATTCCCCCACTGACTTGTCTCCAGCCTGCTTCTTGCCTACCCTGGCATTGAAGTCGCCCATCAGTATAGTGTATTTTGTTTTGACTTTACCCATCGCCGATTCCACGTCTTCATAAAAGCTTTCGACTTCCTGGTCATCATGACTGCATGTAGGGGCATAGACTTGTACCACCTTCAATTTGTACCTCTTATTAAGTTTCACAACAAGACCTGCCACCCTCTCGTTAATGCTATAGAATTCCTGTATGTTACCAGCTATTTCCTTATTAATCAGGAATCCGACTCCTAGTTCTCGCCTCTCCGCTAAGCCCCGGTAACACAGTACATGCCCGCTTTTTAGCACTGTATATGCTTCTTTTGTCCTCCTAACCTCACTGAGCCCTATTATATCCCATTTACTACCCTCTAATTCCTCCAATAATACTGCTAGACTCGCCTCACTAGATAGCGTTCTAACGTTAAACGTTGCCAGGTTCAGATTCCAATGGCGGCCTGTCCGGAGCCAGGTATTCTTAGCACCCTCTGCAGCGTTACAGATCTGACCGCCGCCGTGGTCAGTTGCTTCGCGGCTGCTGGGGACTGAGGGCCGGGGTTTGATTGTTGTATTCATATAGGAGGTTGTGGCCAAGTACTGCACCAGGGTGGCCAATCCTGCTCTGGTGAGAGAGTGCGTTACCGGTTCTGGTCACCGGGATCAGGCCGCACTCCAGGCCTGTTTGTGCAATTTCTCAACACACGGTTTTTTTTTCTTTTTTTTTTTTGTATTTCCCGGAGGAGAATTGCGCGGCACCGGGATTTGAATCACGGTCCTCTTGCACTGGAGACGGATACTCTATCGTCCCCGCAGGAGTTAAATTAAAAATTGAATTATGGTGTTTTGCGTGACAAAAACCACTTTCTGATTATGCACGCCGTAGTGGAGGACTCCGAAAATTTCGACCACCTGGGGTTCTTTAACGTGCACCTAATTCTAAGTACACGGGTGTTTTCGCATTTCGCCCCCATCGAAATGCGGCCGCCGTGGCCGGGGTCCGATCCCGCGACCTCGTGCTCAGCAGTCTAACACCATGACCACTGAGCAACCACGGCGGGTCCCGCAGGAGTTGTACGCCTCATTTAACCTACAGTGGCGCCCTATTTGATCAGTCAAGGTGGACCAATCTGAGCTCGGTTATACCGCATGGATGGCACTCGGCTAGAGAACCTGGTATTTATGACCTGCACATGTGTGGCCACACATAATTGAGGATATATAATTTTTTTTTTTAGGAGGGTTTCCGTACAGTGATAAAAGGAAGGAAAATACCTTAAAAAAAAAAGGAACATAACATGTGATTTGAACTCGTGATCCTTCAATGTTGCCCGGAAAGGTAGCTCAGTCGGTTGGTTCGTCAAGCCAGCGGTTACTTTCAAGCGCTATAGCTCCTGCTCCGAGCCTCATACTTATGTGGAAAGGGGCTGGTGTTGTCCGCGACAGTCGATTTTTGGAAGGCATAATTTCTTGGAAAAATGGCCGCCAGAGGAGCACCGTGAACTCGAGCGGCTTTAGAGACAAATGCTTGTATGTATTGAATCTCTTAAAAGATGAGGGGGGAAATATGCGCTCACCGAGAGGGCATCGTCCGCACGAGACCACCACCAGGCTCCTTACGGGGATGTGGAGAGCTTCGCGGCCGGAACGAAGCCCCCCCTCTCCGCCGGCCAGGCGTGGAAAACGCGCTTTCCGATCGCTCAAGGTTGCGTAGGAATAGTATAGTTCTAGCGTCTAGGAAAAGTTTTAACAGGTGCGAGGACGGCACGCATAGCGTGGGAAGCTAGCCGCCGGAATAGCTATCTTCGAGAGCTATTCTATATTATATTATATTATACTTCGAGAGCTATGACTGATGCTTTTCTATATATATGTATTCATCTCATCTATGAGATCGCATGCGCGTGCTGTTTCTTTGTCTCTGCGTGTAGTAGTTAAGAGAGTCAGTTTAAGGGCGGAGAAGAGGGAAGGAAAGGAAAGCAAACTTGCAGCGCCGTGGTTTTGAAGCGCAACCGTGGTAGAGAAACGGAAAGGCGATATAAGCATGCGTGGCCATGATACGCACACGACAAACTGCCTTAAGGTATTTAGAATTGAGGGGTAGTTTCGTTAACAAACTATAACACGGCAATCAGCACTCTAATATAATTATAACCCTAATAATAATTGTAAATATTCATCTCATCTATAGTATCTAAAGCGCGCGCTGTTTCTCGCCTCTGCGTGTAGTAGTTAAGAGAGCCAGTTTAAGGGCGGAGAAGAGGGAAGGAAAAGAAAGCAAACTTGCAGCGCCGTGGTTTTAAGGCGCAACCGTGGTAGAGAAACGGAAAGGCGATATAAGCATGCGTGGCCATAGCAATGCATAGCAATGCCGAATAGCAATGCTTAATTATTATTCCCACGGGTCTGGTTCGGAACCTTCCCGTCAATGTTTTTGTTGCAACGAACTCGAAACTATGGAACAATTTTTTATAGAGCCTCGTAGGCTCGACGTGCACAGAAAACGACTTCTAAAAGGTCCCCTTCGCCAACTTGGATTTGTCCTTAAGCTCCCTGTGATACTGTCTCTTGGGGCGATGGCACTAGGACACTGCAATAGCAACGTATGTGATGCCATATTTCATTTTGTAAGTGAAACAAAGAGACTGCCATGTTACTTTTATCGCTTTACTTTCCTCAATATTAGGACAAAAATATTAACTTCAAATTTTAAAATATTATAGCCTGAAAATTGATATTAACGATTATTATTTGTTTCTTATAATTGTTAAAATGCAAAATTCTGTTTAAGTAATCTTCCCTTGTTATCTACTGCCGCCAGATTCATGGCCGATCCCTCGTAGTGGGTTGAGTCATATCCGTAGGCACCAAACCAAACAAAACCGAAACGCATGGTTTGAGCAATTAACCTATAGTCGAAAGTCTAAAGCAAAACGAAAGACAGGGGTCTGAGCCCAACCTAAAGCTACAAAGCACTTATTTCCATTTCATTTTATTTTCCTAAAAAAATTAATAACAGTTTCTCCACCGCCAGATTCATGGTCGATCCCTCAAAGTGGGTTGCGCCATTTCACTGAGGAAGAAGAAGTTAGCAGCCCTAAGTGCAAGGCCTGCCCGCAGTTGCTTGAGAGCCTCTTCAAGAAATTTCGCCATGTGCGACGTCTACATTCTAGACTAGAACGCTTGAGTTGCGTGCTGCAAGGCGAAGAAAGTGATATCTCTAAGTTGCCGCTTGGTTTTACAGGAAATGCTTGTGAGCGAACGTATCCACCTAGACCAGGTAGGCCACACAGTCTCCAGCCTGATGTCGTAGACCAAGTACCTTCTTCGGTTTATTGCTAGGCTTTGTTTGCCTCGTTCCAGTTACTTCGCGGTAGGGTAGCAAGGTTTTGGTCTCGCCTCATTTCAGGCTTCTAAAATAAAAAGAAATGCGGGAGCGATGGTGGACTCGAGTAACCGTCTTCAAGCATAGCATCCTGATGCTCGAATAATTAGGACATGACCGCTTGTTTTTTTCTTTATTGCATTTTTAAATAGTAAAATTGAACGCCGTTAGCTCCCGTCGCGTCCTAGTATAAACGAAACGCTTCAATGTCAGTCGCGGGTTAAGTTGTTTTTCGTAGGTTATAGGAAGAAGATCGAAAGACCCTGGCTGCTGCTTTACATGCGCTCCGTAGTTTTCGGGATTTTTGACCCGTCTAACCCAATTGGACCGTCCAAATTTTGGTCGGAACCGACGCCGGAAGCGGAACGGACCACGAGGACACCATTTTCGAGCCGGTGGGTCCACTATTTTTGGATTTACACGAGCTTGAAGATTCCCTACGTGGCTGGCAGAAGCTAGGCCCATTAGGCCTAACACGGTAACGGGGCTCCGCGGCCCTCCCAGCCTCGGCCAGCGGCAGAGGAGCCTGGAGCGATTTCCCGAGTCATCAACCCCAACCTAGCACACCTACCACCCCAAGTTTCGACAAGTTTCATGGCGGAAACACACGAAATTATGGATGAAGATTTCAGCGACGCCGCCGGGGAGACCCTCGCCCACGGAGCAGCGGTAACTACTCAAGCCCTGAAAGGCAGCACCCCAGCGACACCAATGTCACAAGCAAATCAAGGCAAGGACACAGACGCGGATTGGGAGATCGCCATATCCAAGCGGCAAAGAAAACGACAACGTAGCGGACAAGCAGAACTTTTCGCGGGAAAGAAGCTAGGGAATGAAAATTCCCTAGACTCGACGAAGCGCGCAGATGGCGCACCAGCTGTGGCCAAGCAAGGAGAGGGAGAGAGAGCGCCGAGAAGGAGACTGCCTCCGCTCCCCAGAGATGACTTAAAGATAGTCCTCCGGCCGAAGGGACTGGCAGTGAAAAATCTGCAGACACACCAAGTGGCGCGAGCGGTGGTTGCGGCCACCGGACACGGATGCAGGGCTGAAGACCTCATCATCCGGCTCCGCACGGGCTCAAACATCATCATAATTAGTACAGACAACGAAATTGCTGCTCAGTAAGTCAGGCGCATCACGCAACTGAAGATTGGTGAGCACAGCTACGAAGTCAACGCGCACGTGGCGGCGCCGGAGGGAACGCTGCGAGGGGTCATTCACGGGGTGGACCCGGGGACCTCCGCCGAAGAACTCAAGACAAACTTACGAACACGCACGCAAGAGGTGAAGATTTTAGCGGCGAGAATGCTAGGCCGATCTAGCACAGCTGTTATCACCTTTGATGGTCCCATCCTCCCCAAGCAAGTTTTGTACTACGGGGGAGAGATGTGGTGTCATCCATATAGACCAACGCGGCAAGTTTGCTATATTTGCTGCCAGCAAGGTCACCGGTCGGACGTCTGCCCGACCCCCGGGATCAGAGCTTGCAAGCAATGTGGCCAGAAAGATCCGGAAGAACATCATCAATGTACACCCAAGTGTCTGCTGTGTGGGGGCTCCCACGCGGCGGGCACAAAGGACTGCAAACAGCGCCTAAAGTCGACAAACGAACTACGATGGGGACCCCAGGGCCAGCAGCGGCGGGGACGCAGCAGGAGCAGAAGCGGAGCAAGGCGACCGCGCTGGTTCTGGAATGGAGATCAAAAGCGACGGAGCGACTACCGCAGTGAATCCAGGAGCCGCAGCCGAGGGCGCAGCCACAGTCAAGGCCAGGGCCGAAGCCGGGAGAGGGACGAGTCCTACCCACCCCTGCGCGGCGCGGACCAGCAGACCTGGGCGAAGCCAAATCAGCAGAAGAAAAGCGGCGGAGTTAAGGTGAGCTGGGGAGCCGGCCCTCCCAAAACACTTTTTGCTCCGCACAACAACATCACCAATAACACAAGCATGCAGACAGAAAACGAGAAGAGGCTTTGTGCCGAAAACAGTAACCTTAAAAAGGAGCTTGAGCTCTGCTGCGAAGAAACCCGGCAGCTCAGGAAAAGAATAGACGACCTAATTCAGGAAATGCAAGAGATGAGAAAGGCAGGTTTCTCACTAGTTAGGGCGCCATCACCGCCGCAGCAACATATAGAGAGCACGCAAACTAGCGAGGGGAACACCTCAATTGAAGACCTCAAAGCTTTCATGCAGCAAATGCAGCAGCAAATGCAGCAGCTAAATCAAAAGATAGCCCTGCAAGACCAGAGCTTCCGCAACTACGTAAAGAATCAAACTACACAGAAAACAGTAAACGACGCCAGAGACCGCCTCTACAACGAGCGCAGGTTTGGATCAGAATCCCAGGGAACAAATAACAACACCAATACATCAACATGGCAGGACCAAACCAACTAGAGATTTGGCAGTGGAACTGCAGGAGCTACAAGCGCAAGCAAGGGCTCCTGCAACAGTTCATTAACACTAGAGGAAATCCACCAGATTTAATACTACTACAGGAAACAAATTGCATCCCAACCCTAAAAGGATATACGTGTCAGGAAAATGGACGAACAGCGACTTTAATAAGCAACAAAATAACAACCATAGCACATAAGGAACTAGACGACACACAGCTAGAACATATAGTGACCGAAGTGATTCCAAAACGGAAAAAGATAGCTAAGAGCACTTTCGTAATCAATCTATATAGCCCACCTAAAAACAGAGGAAACTTCATTAAGCTTTTTGCGGAAGCGAAGAAGCTTGCAGGGCAAAACACCCTAATAATAGCAGGAGACTTCAATACGAAGAGTCCGCAGTGGGGCAGTAGAATCGAAGACAAGAAAGGGCGCAGTATCTGCACAGCTGCAGAAAACATCGGCTGCGAGCTACTCACAGATGAAAGCCAACCCACCAGACAGGGCAATAGCGTAAGCGTGGACACGTGTCCCGACCTAAACTTTGTCAGGGGCGCTAAGCAAGTCGAATGGGAGAACTTGCAAGAAAACCTCGGCAGCGACCACTACATCATCAGGGTCAGCACAGAGGCAGAAATCATCAGGAGGAAGATTGGCAAGGCAAGTCTAACAGACTGGGATGCCTTTCGAGTCCACTGTAAACAGCTAAAAGGGGACATAACCTCGGCAGAGGATTGGAGCCATCAACTCATACAAATAAGAGATCTCTACACAAAAGAAGTGGAACGAACAGAACAAGCACCAGAAGTTGACAAACGACTCCTCAGGCTATGGGAGGCACGACGAGGCCTAACCAAGCGGTGGAAGCGTCAGAAGCTAAATAGAAAGCTTAAGAAGAAAATTGCCGAAATAACTCAGCAAGCAGAGGAGTATGCAACGCAGCTGGCAAGGCAGGGGTGGCAGCAGTTTAGTACCTCACTGAATGGCACACTAAGCACAGCCAGAACATGGCATATCCTCAGAACACTCATGGATCCGAGCAAGAGCAAGGCGGAAAGCAGCAAATCCATTCAGAGGTTAATCCACCAGTATGAAGGAACAGAAGAACAACTGCTCCAAGCAGTACGGGAAAAATGCTACGGAAAGATCTCGGTAGAAGGCTACCGAGGCGACTACCAGGGTGAAGAAAATTCAACTACAGACCGACCCATCACAAGAGAAGAGGTTGTCGAGGCTGTAAGGGCTACAACAAAGAACACAGCAGCAGGGGGCGGACAAAATCCGAAACTCGCAAATTCGAAACCTCAGCGACGAAGCACTTGATCAGCTCACCCTCTACCTCAACAAACTATGGGAGGAAGGCAAAGTACCAGCGGAGTGGAAACACGCCGTAGTGGTGATGATTACCAAACCCGGCAAAAAACTCCAAATTGAAAATCTCAGACCGATTTCGCTTACATCATACCTAGGCAAGCTGTACGAAAGAATAGTGACCCGAAGAATCCAAACGCATCTTGAAGACGGAGGATGGTACCCCAACACCATGTTCGGCTTCAGGGCAAACTTGTCTACCCAAGATATCTTGCTACAGCTAAAGGAAGAGGTACTCGAGACAATGCCGAAACACGGGGAAAACGTGGTCATGGCCATCGACATCAAGGGAGCCTTTGACAACGTGTCCCACGCCGCCATTATGGAGGGGATTAACACCACTAATTGCGGGAAGAAAGTCCATGACTATATCAGAAGCTTCCTAACCGACAGAACAGCGACAGTAGGCCTGGGAGACCTACGGAGTGACGCCTTTCAAACGCCATGCAAGGGCACTCCGCAGGGCTCAGTAATCTCGCCAGTACTCTTCAACATAGCGATGGTCAACCTTACCAAGAAACTTAGCAAGATCCAAGGAATCAGTCACGCAATGTACGCGGACGACATAACGATCTGGACTACTCAAGGCTCACTAGGGGATAAACAAGAGGCACTACAAGAAGCTGCCACCTGCATCGAAGAATACACAAAGCAAAGAGACCTCAGATGCTCCACGGAGAAATCTGAACTCCTCAGGGTGGGCAGACACCCCACTGATGCCCCGCTCGAAGTAAGGCTAGAAGGACAGAACATCCCGGAACAAAAGATGATTAGAATCCTCGGCATGTGGCTGCAAGGAAGCCGGAAATGCAGCCACACAATCTGCCTGCTAAACAAAGCAGCAGGACAGGTGGGCCGAATGATTAGCAGAGTGGCACACAAGCGATATGGCATGAAAGAGGAGGACACACTCAGGTTGGTCAACAGCCTGATAGTCAGCGGGGTCACATACTCACTGCCGTACCATGCAATCACCAAAACCGAAAAAGAGCAAGTGGAGACCATCCTCCGGAAAGCGTATAAAACAGCTCTCCACCTCCCAAGGAACACATCCAACGACAAACTCATGCTACTTGGAATCAGCAACACTTTTGAAGAACTAAGGGAATGCCACCTCAACGCACAAGTACGAAGACTCAGCAATACAACAACGGGAAGGGCGCTCCTGACAAAGCTAGGTCGGGAAGTAGAAAAACCACAAAGTAGCAGGGCCACAATACCAGACCCACTAAGAAAGAAACTACGCATACAACCTATCCCTCGCAACATGGACCCAAACCTCCATGCGAGTAGGAGACAGGCTAGGGCAGAGTTTTACGAAAAGACGATGGGACATCGGGACAATACAGTCTATACCGATGCGTCCTTATACTCACAAGCACACAAAAACAACGCGGCAGCGGTAGTAGTAAATAATCAAGGAGAATTAATCACAGGACTCACGGCCGAGGTGGCTAACATAACCGAGGCGGAGGAAATTGCTGTCGCACTGGCAGCGGAAGAAGGTTCTAGAACAGGAATATCCCTCAATATTCTAACAGATTCACAAGAGGCGTGCCGGAGCTATATAAGAGGCAGAATTAGTAACACGGCGCTCAAGATCCTCAGCAGAGTTCCAATCGCTGAGGGACAACCCACACATAAAATTATCTGGATACCAAGCCACGCAGGGATCAGGGGCAACGAAGGGGCGGACAGCCTAGCTCGAGGGATGACCAGCCGAGCAGGGACGTCAACCGCCCCAGAAGGGCCACAGATCAACTGCGGGAACAGCTATTCAGAGCTATTAAACCTCTATAAGGGGCTAAGATATCAATATCCCCAACCACATAAAGCATTAACAAAGGAGGAGGCCGCAGGATGGCGGAGACTGCAAACGGGCACCTTCCCAAACTTACACATACTAAGTAGGATGTTCCCCACGCAGTATAGCGCAACCTGTCCGTGGTGTGGAGCTAAACCAACATTATACCACATTACATGGGAGTGTACAAGAAACCAGGCATTCCACAAACACAAAACACCAAGTGCGGAGCAATGGGAGAGCTGGCTCACCAGCCGCGAGCTAGAGGCTCAAAGAGCTCTTATAGCGCACGCTTGCGAGGCGGCCCGGCTCAGTGGAGCCCTGGACTAGGGGCCCATCCATGGCTGAAGAGGACCCAAGTTTCAAGAACGAAGACTTCGGCCTCGACCCGCTAAAACCTTAAAAGAGTCAATAAAGTTTTCCATTCCATTCCATTCCTAGGTTATAGAGAATGTGAGGATTATTAATGCCCTAGCATAGGGCATTAATTGGGCATTGGTCATTGACAAAGGGGAATAAAGTGTATGTGTGTTAAGTGGGACACGTGGTAAAGTTAGAGGGAGGATGGGAGAGCTCAATAGAGCGTGATGTGCGTATTTGCGTATGTATGTATGTGCAGTCGAACACCTGTATAACGAAATTCTCGGAACCTACAATATTTTTTTTTTGTCATGCAGGTCACTTCGTTCTAATGGTCGGGCTGCGTACCGCGCACAACAAATCAGGCTAAAATTGTTCAACAGTAAAGAACCTTTATTAAACATGGACTCAAGAGACACTTAATGAAATAAGTCGCTTTTGTTTTGATGCCCACTTTTTTTTTACATAATTAAGCGACTGAAGCCACGCTTAGCGCACCTAAATTCACAGCACGCTGCGCGGTTAAACGCAGGAACTAAATCTGCAGATCGTCGGATGCCGCTATCGCCTCCCTTACCGTCAAGATTCTTTGTTAGTTTCCGTGATCTTCGTCACTGTGGCTTTGTTAACATTCCCGTGCTTTCCTCCTTAGATGGCTTTCACGACGCCGTCAGTCGTCAGTTACGATTACATCATCACGTCTTCATCACCTGCGACGTATGCGTCAGCCATCGCACACGCTGATGCGTTACAACCAAGCAGCGTATAAGTTGCGAGCGATTTCTGGAGCAGCGCAGCAGGACGAGGAGGGTGCGCTCGTCAAGTGCGCGGCTAGCATTGTCGTTAGCGCTAGCGCAGAGCGCGTTTAGGTGATGTCTGTGGACAGGGCAGTGGCGGCTGCGGTATACGTAGCAGCACTCGTTGTGAAGAGACAAATCAGCCACTGGGGGCGCCTAAATCCCTTCGTTATATATATATATATATATATATATATATATATATATATATATATATATATATATATATATATATATATATATATATATTGTTACGGGGTTAAAAACAGTCAGACTTGAATTTACAGAATATTTACAATAATTAAAGCAGCTGATAAGATCGTAGCCAGCGCGCGCAACCCAGAGCGTCGTCTTCTTCCGACCAAGCTAACATTTTCTTCGTCAGCGTGTCACTATATATATATATATATATATATATATATATATATATATATATCAACCTCGGCATTACGCGTGTTTTGTTATAGAAGGAATTACAGTGCGACGACAACGGAGTCACGACAGCGTGACGAGAATGGCATGAAAATAGCTAGGCTACTCAGCCACGCTTACTTCTCCGCTCGTTTACTTACTCCACGCAGGCCACATGGTCCTCCGACCATTGGGTTTTAAGTTCGCGCAGACCCTACGCTCTACGGAAGCCGGTCTATGAGCGAAGTTGTGGCGTGCCGTCAAGACGCACGGCGCATCTCGACAAGGAGTCGCGCAGCGGACTTCGGAACCACTATTTCAGAATCCCACCTCGGAACCACTACTGGGAGACTCCGGAAATTTGAACCACCTGAGGTTCTTTAATGTGCACCTAAATCTAAGTACACGGATGTTTTCGCGCTTCGCCCCCATCGAAATGAGGCCGCCGTGGCCGGTACGCTGTATGCCGTAGGTGCGAGGGAAAATGTGAGAGGGTGAGAAATATGATCGCTTGATGTGAATGTCTTCCCACTCACCCAGTGTTGTACGGTGCGAGGAGGAGGAGGAGGAGGAGGAGGGTTGCACACGTCCTAAGGGGGAAGAGAGGCAGGAGAGCCCGCGCCTCCAAAATGTTGAGGCGGCGCGATCTCAAGTCTTGGAGCTGCGTTGAAGCTAGAGGCAGTTCGTTCACCGCTGCTGCAGCCCTCCATCATGCCAATCTTCTGACAGCGAGGGTCCGCGGTCATCGAGTGAGATCTGTTCGTATTTGCCGGTGCGCGCGTGACATCATACTTGTTAATTTAGTTGGTCAGTTCATCTTTACGCAATTTGTACGTTTGACAAAACTACTAACCTTACTTCGTATAGCTGTCTGATAATTTGCTGTCGCAATCAATGCTCTGCCTTTCGGGAAAAACTGCGGCTTTGTTTAGCCTTCTTTGCGCAGGTATGCAATGCTTCGTTCGAGCTCAGGTACCGTCCAGCAGAATTCGGTGCTACGAAGCGGTTTACGGCACAAGCCAGCGCTTCAGCGACGCTGCGTTAACACTACAGCGATGATTGAGGCAAGAGTACGCGGCCGCTGCTGGATATCGTGTCGAGAGGCGTCACTCTCTCCGGAACGCTGCCATCTCAGCGCTCTCACATGAGCGGGGTGCTTTAAAGAGTTCCCCGCTTCTTCCTGCCTCTTATTTTTCTGCACGTTATCTAATAACAACCATGCTTCCCTGCTAATATTCTTGTTTTTCTTTCTTTTTTCGCACAGCATAGGGGACCGACTTCATGCGGTAATTAATAAAGCTGTGTGCGTCATCATCCCACAATTCGTGTTTACGACGCCAACGAACGAGCTCAGTTGGCTTACTCCACGCGCACTTTAGATACGGAAGAAGGAAAAAGACTAAATGCCGTCACCTGACAATCTTGAAGTCCAGTCATGGCAAATATAAAGGATAAGTTCGTGGGAAATATGCGCTTACCACGTGCTAGGCAAGTGGAACTGAAAGGTCCGGTAACCATGCATGTAGGGACTTATAAGGGATAAGTTCGTGGGAAATATGCGCTTACCACGTGCTAGGCAAGTGGCACTGAAAGGTCCGGTAACCATGCAGGGACCTATAAAGGATAAATTTGTGGGAAATATGCGCTTACCACGTGCTAGGCAAGTGGCACTGAAAGGTCCGGTAACCATGTAGGGACTTATAAAGGATAAGTTCGTGGGAAATATGCGCTTACCACGTGCTAGGCAAGTGGCGCTGAAAGGTCCGGTAACCATGCATGTAGGGACTTATAAGGGATAAGTTCGTCGGAAATATGCGCTTACCAGGTGCTAGGTAAGTAGCACTGAAAGGTCCGGTAACCATGTAGGGACTTATAAAGGATAAGTTCGTGGGAAATATGCGCTTACCACGTGCTAGGCAAGTGGCGCTGAAAGGTCCGGTAACCATGCATGTAGGGACTTATAAGGGATAAGTTCGTCGGAAATATGCGCTTACCAGGTGCTAGGTAAGTAGCACTGAAAGGTCCGGTAACCATGTAGGGACTACCTGCCAAGAGTTAAGGAAAAGATGCACACAAAAAGTTTTCCCCATTTGCAGGCGTATCTTTTCCCCAAACATTAATCGTAATATGTCTTTAATCTGTCTTTCTTGCGCTTGCTTTCTTAAAAACTCTGCACTTACTACTTTCCTCAAGAATGCTACCTCATGCTGATAATGCCCATGCCGATCATGACCTGGAAATACCGGGCGTGCAGAGTTAAAGACTAAGTTATGGGATTTTACGTGCCAAATCCACGGTCTGATTATGAGGCACGCCGTAGTGGGGGACTCCGGAAATTCTGACCACCTCGGGTTCTTTAGAACGACAGAAAGCTGAGCTAGTTGGTAAGGATTCATTATGCAAAAAAAGAAGTGAGGCGTGCAGACAGGACGCAAGAGTAGAGAAGTGGACAATCACGAACGCCGCTAACGAAGCAGGATTGTGCAGATAAGAAGGGGAACACGGAAAAGGGCTCAGAGTACTAGAAATGAAGCTTAGAACGACAGAAAGCTGAGCTAGTTGGTAAGGATTCATTATGTGTTGTTCGTGTGTGTTGTCCACTTCTCTACTCTTGTGTCCTGTCTGCACGCCTCACTTCTTTTTTGCATAATGGGGTTCTTTCATGGGAACGTGAATCTAAATTTCCGAAGAGTTCCACCATAGCTTGTGACCTCGGACATGCCGTAATTTCAATGTGAGGCACCGTGCGGGGTGCTGTTAAGTAAGAGACGACTCAGGCACAAAGTCGTGTTATGTTTCACTTACAGATACGGACAATTTCACAATTATAAAAACAAACACAATACAAACATTATTAGACCAATCTTAGAATATGCAGTAATTATCTGGGACCCTTTTACAAAGGTAAACATAAATAAACTTGAAAGAATCCAAAAGAAAGCAGTAAGGTTTCTATATAACACTTACGGGCGAGCATCAGTCAGTGACCTCCTCAAAAAAAGCGGTTTACCCTCTATTCCTAACAGAAATCGCATATGTCGCTTACAGTTTTTCTATTAATTAATTAATAATTTCAAAGTTGACACCTCCAATATCCTTACCTATTCCTCGGGGTACCAAACTAGAAATCACCATTCTCTTTCTATAACACCATTAAATCCGCGAGTTAATTGTTTTAAATATTCCTTTTTTTCCAAGGACCATCACTGATTGGAATAACCTCACGGATGATGTTGTCAGACAAACAACATTACATTCATTTCAAGAGCACTTGAATTGATTGTTGTTAATTGACCTTGTCGCTGTATTCTCTTGTTGAATTTCTATGTGCAATTTTGTTTTCTTTGTGTCTGTAATTCTGTATCTTAACACAATGTTTCCCAACTGCTATGGTCTTGTGCACAAGATCGCAGTATTCATAAATAAATAAAAATAAATAAATAACTTATCGTGGATTTACAGGTAAAAATATAGCAGTGCTGCTGCGGCTGGCCGGCAGAACCAACACCTCAAGGACGCTTGATGAACAGTGAGCGAGTCCACGTGTCCGTAGGGTAACGCCGACTCTCTTGCGGCAGCCACGGACGCCGACGTCTGGCTCACCAGCGGGATGAACAAGAGCGCGGCTACGAGGAACTCATGTGGTTAAACCCCGGCACGGTCTTCCGGCTACGCCCACCCACGAAGCGTCCCCTCTCGATGACGTCGTCACCGCTGTGCTTGCGCAGGTTTGGCTCCGGAAGGAGCTAGGCACGACGTTGATCCAGCCTCTCGCACGCCGTCCTGCTGGTCGTGGCGCTCGGTGCGGCGTGTGCCGCTCCAGTCGGCGTGCGCCGCGCGTAGGGGCTCCTCCCAGCTGGCCATGATTTCGCTGGCCAGAGCAGACGATGTCCGGCACCAGTGGTCCACCTTTCTGGGCGAGACGAAGCTGCAGGAGTCCTCGCCGGAAGCCCCAGTGCTGACGAGCACGTGAAGCTGTAGGCCCGGCGCCTGGCATACGCGCGCTCTTGCGTCATGTCACTTTGACGAGTGAGCAGGGCGCCTCGGACTTTCGGGGAAATGACTTCTTACTTATGTGGTTGCCTGCCTACCACAACTGGAATGTCACCGAAAGGGAGAAAATCAACACCGTTATACGCAAGACTTACAAGATCGCCCTTGGCCTACCGGAGTCCACAAGCCCTGCTCGTCTGCTACAGCTGGGAGTATACAACACGCTTGAGGAAATAGTGGATGCGCAAAGAGCCTCGCAACTCCAACGCATGTCCCTGACAGCCACGTGCAGGTACATCCTGCAGAAACTCGGCTTAAATTACCATGTCCAACACGGTCAGAAACAGGTCATTCCACCCGACCTCAGCGACACGCTGATCGTCGCCCCTATCCCTCGAAACATGCACCCCGAATATAATGTGGACCAATGCCAGGCCCGTGCCAAGGCACTGCCGCGCTCCTTTTGTGGGAAGACGCTCACGCGCTTCGTAGACGCGGCAGGATACACACGAGAACACCGCTTCACGGCGGCAGTCGTAGACATTAACTCCCGGCTTACGCACGCGTGTAGTGTCACAACGGAATACCCGGAAACAGCGGAAGAGGTAGCGATTGCGCTTGCGCTTACTGACCCCATCTGCGAGGTAATTCTTAGTGACTCACAATCCGCAGTTCGTAACTACGCGCGTGGTCGCATTTCCTCCGAAGCTCTCCAGATCCTAAGGAAAGCTAGTAGTCAACACTTCGATAGCACCGCGATCATCTGGTTCCCAGCGCACGTCGCCACTCCCACCGACGAGGGCCCCCCTAACTTGAACGAGGTAGTACACCACTCTGCGCGAGAACTGACCCACCTCAACGAATCGGAGACCGCCACTTTGAGTTCGGAACTCCTGGTTCTAAACACGCGAGAACGCTTGGTCAGATACAATGACATCACCAAGCACTACCAGCTAGCCAGGCGGATACTGCCCCCACCTCACCCCAAAGTGAAACGTCGCCAGGCAGTCGTCTAGCGACAACTGCAAACACAAGCCTTCCCCAGTCCGGTGCGATTACGGCACATTTTCCCCGCGCAATACCAGAGTGCTCTTTGCGAGTTATGTCAGGCAACTAGAGCGACGCTCACACGCATGTTGTGGCAGTGTCGTGTTATATCATGCAGATACAATGGCAGTAGCACCGGAGGCTCTTGCATCGAAGTGGACCGCCGCTCAGCGCAGCTCCAACCTCAAGACGCAAGAATGGGCTGTCCAGCAGGCCCGAGAGGCGGCGACTATGCAAGGCCTCGAAGTCCCCTCATGGGAGACCTGATCCCGGGTCGTTAAACTTTGCCGGATTTAAAATAAAGTTGTTTCCATCCATTGCTGGACGTTATCCCCACTTAGCACGCAGTAGAAGCAGCTTCGAGGCGCGTGCTGAGGTTCCCCCTCTTTTTTTTATCGTCGTCTAGATCTCACTCACATACATGCGCGCGGTAGCGAAATGAAATAGAAGAAAGGCTATTTGGGAAAAGGCTTTGCTTCTTGGTGGCCCTCAGTGCAAGACCTGCTCGCAGTTGCCTGAGAGCATGTTCAAGAAATTTCGACATGTACGACGTCTAGGTTCTAGCCTATAGAACGCTTGAGTTGTGTGCTGCAAGGCGTAGAACATGGTATCTCTAAGTTTCCGCTTGGTTTTAAAGACAAACGCTTGTGAGCAAATGTACTCATCTTGACCAGGTAGGTCACGCAGTTACCAGCCTGGTATCGTAGACGCAAGTACCTGCTTTCTTTTATAGCGTGTTTGCCTGCCTCCATGCATGTCGTATATTAACTTATTAGGCAGGAAGTCAGGAACGATACAACATATTCCAGGCAATATGGAAACAAACTGGAAGGAAATGCGGCATTAAATTACATCCGGGATATCACAGCCGAATCATTTCAGTGCAATGACGAGGTGGGTTTCGAAAAAAAAAAAAAGGTGCGTGAAAGAGAACCAAATGGATAAGGAGCTGGTGCTGAGAAATTTAAGCTGGAAGGAAGCCGAAGATAACATTACTAAGCAAGCAGCCACAGAGTTAGACGAGGTCCTCGTTAGGCTAATTAATGAACTAGGACTAATACGTAAGGAAGCTTTGTTGAAAGCAGTAGAAAGAGCCTTAAAAAGATAGACGAATATACCTCACAGCTGGCCACAAAGTATAATACATTTAATTTACAAAGGGAAGGGGGAAAACGCAAACTTCACTTATAAAGGCCGTTGACCATCACATAGGTAATATACAGGTTAGCAAAGCAGGCGATTAAATATAAAATTTCAAGCATGGGCAGAACATAATGGCATATTGGGAGAACTTCAAAATGGCTTCAGCATCGGCAGGCGTCTCGATGATAACTTATTCAGTTCAATGAAATAACCAGAGAAGAAAGAAGACCGTTGTGTGTGGCGTTTTCAGACATTACCGGAGCCTATGACAACGCAGAGCGCAACATTTTGTGGGATATTCTGCAAGGGGTAGGCTTAGTCAGCGACTGTATACAGCTTTCGAAGATTTACCTAGAAAATACCGTTTGCGTTGAATGGGAAGGGATGAGGAGCGAGTTGAAAGTTGATATCACTAAGTGGCTGAAACAAGGATTTTCTCTATCCCCGCTGCTGTTTATGACGTAAATGGTGAGGATGGAGAGGGCGCTAGAAGATAGTGATATCAAGTTTAATCTCTCATACCAATAGGCGAGCACACGAGTAGAGCAGCAGCTTCCAGATTTGCTTATGCGGACGATATTGTGTTGCTTGCTAACAAGCAAAGTGATATGCAATGTCAGGCTAATATCTGTGGACAGCTAGAAGGCGACAGTTTAGGATTAAAATTTAGCGTTAAGGAATCAAGTTTTATGTTAGTCAATGAAAACAGTGAACAGACAGTGTTAATACAGGGCCAAGAAATACTTCGAGTAAAAGACTACAAATAAATTCGTAATGGATAAACAAAGGCAATAGATATATTTAAAAACAGGAAAAAACAATAAGAGCAAAATGGAAGAGAAATGCGGCCATCATAAAGCACAGAGCGCTATGGGGATAGAACAGGTACGTGGTGCTCCTGGCTGTGTGGAAAGGGGTAACAGTTCCAGGGCTCACATTTTGAAATGCGGTTGTTTGCTTGAAATCGGGGGTACAATCAGGACACGATGGCAACCACGGGTCAGTGAGGCGACTCGTATTGGTTGCTCACGGGAAGACCGCAAATGAAGCTGCGCAGGGTGATATGAGCTGGACAAGTTTTGATGTGAGGGCAGCTCAGAGTAAAATTGATTTTGAAGAACGACTGAGGAATATGAAGAAAAGTAAATGTGCTGGGAGAACTTTCAGGTATTTGTACAGAAAAAAAAAACATTGACTCACAGGGGAGGAATAGAGCTAGGAAGCTTACCAGCAATTATGCGACCGGTAGGTTGTATGGCAACAAAGAACGTCAAACGCAAAGTCCGAGAGGCTGCAACAATCGCATAGGTGGCGGCAATGGAAAAGAAATCTGCTATGGGTAACTACTTAAGAGGAAAAACGAAATGAAATCAGGAAAGAAAGAATTTATTATAACTCAAACGGAGGCTCATTATTTTTCGAAGCGAGATCAGGACGCCGCTTTATAACACGCACTTATAAAGCGAGATACAACAACGAAGAAGCACGTGCTTGCATGCCGTAAAACAATGGAACATGTTCTATTAAAATGTGAAGACTTCTACCCATGTGTCGGTTAGGCTCCTCTGGTCTCCTTCAAGCCTCCGGGTTCAGGTATAGCAGGGAGGAAGTAAGCATGGTCCGCAATATAGATCAGCAAGAGGCGACTGTAGGTTTGGTTGCAGAAAAGTAGGGAGACCACAAACAACGGAGGCGCACGAAAAAAACAAAGTGTACAATAGTGGTTCAGAAAGTTTGATGCTGGAAATTCTTTTTTCGCGTTTTTGTTTTAAAGAATGCAGCAGATCCAATGAATTGGAATCTATATATAGCGAAGCTTTGTGCGAGTGCACAAAGAATCGGAACAGGAGCACATGCACGCACGCGCACAAGCGCGGCCGCACACAAATTATGCCGAGCCTTTTGTTAAGCGGAGTTGCCTACCACTAGCGAGTCCGACGGACGTCTTGAACGCATCATGGTTTCAGTGGCAGCATGCGCATACGGACGTAGCGCAAATGGAATCCATTCTATGCGCACGAAGCGTTTACGTCCTCAATACCGCGCAGCCGCTGATGTGCGGAGGCGAGCGCCGTCTTCTGGTTGTCCTGTTCGGCGACAGAACAGCCGCGCAGCTCCCGCGGTCATGAAACCCGGAGAGGTTCGCAAAGTAAAGCTTTGTTTTTGAATAGAAAAGCAATAGATAAGGCAAAAAACTAAAGTAATGTTTAACAGTCTCGGAAGAGAACAGCAGTTTACGATAGGTAGCGAGGCACTGGAAGTGGTAAGGGAATACATCTACTTAGGACAGGTGGTGACTGCAGATCCGGATCATGAGACTGCAATCATCAGAAGGATAAGAATGTGCTGGGGTGCGTTTGGCAGGCATTCTCAGATCATGAACAGCAGGTTGCCATTATCCCTCAAAAGAAAAGTGTATAACCAGCTGTGTCTTACCAGTACTCACGTACGGGGAAGAAACCTGGAGGATTGCGAAAAGGGTTCTATTTAAATTGAGGACGACTCAACGAGCTATGGAAAGAAAAATGACGGGTGTAACGCTAGGGGTAAGAAAAGAGCAGATTGGGTGAGAGAACAACCGCGAGTTAATTACATCTTAGTTGAAATCAAGAAAAAGAAATGAGGGGGGGGGGGTGCATGGGCAGGACGTGTAATGAGGAGGGAAGATAACCGATGGTCATTAAGGGTTATGGACTGGATTCCAAGGGAAGGGAAGCGTAGCAGGGGACGGCAGGAAGTTAGGTGGGCGGATGAGATTAAGAAGTTTGCAGGGACAACGTGGCCACAATTAATACATGACCGGGGTAGTTGGAGAAGTATGGGAGAGGCCTTTGCCCTGCAGTGGGCGTAACCGGGCTGCTGGTGCTGCAGATGATGATGATGATGAGATAAGGCAAAATAAGAACAGGAGTTTGGTGGCGCAACCAACCGCCGCGTTTCAAGAGGGGACGCTCATAGCATCCATCCATCCATGCATGTATCACCGCAATATTCAGCGGGCTTGGCGAGGGGTAATTTAAGGCAACAACGTCGGACTGTCGACTAGGCAGCAAATTTTATCATGTTATCTCTTTTATCTCTTTTACTTTCTTCAGCTTGTCAACATTTATGACCCAGTCAGCGCCTCTAGCACAATTTTTGCGATTTTACTTTCTTCTGTGCTTAAAGACCCAACTTGAAGCTTGGAGCCTCCCTCTTGTATCTGCTGTTGAGTACGTAACTTTCTTTTAGCGCGAGTTGATTAAGTGCCCTTCCAGCGTCACTAATAAATTTACTGACGTCCCTGTTTCTTCCGGCTTGGCTCTTTCTATTTGATTCTTTTTTCCGCACATGTACTGTTCTTGCCGCCTTTCTTTGAAGCCATTGGGTCTACCACAGGCAGCTGCCAGTTCCTCTGTGAATCCTTTCACTTAAACAAATTATTATTATTATTATTATTGTTGTTGTTGTTGTTGTTGTTGTTGTTGTTGTTGTTGTTGTGCAGCGCTTTGCGATTCTTAGATTAGCTCTCTAGATAATCGACTAAAGCTTTAGTCGCGTTTAATATTTTGATCTCCACCAACTCCATGAGGTCACAAGCGAAACCAGGTAAACGTTGCAGTCAACGCCTCCGGTTTGTTTGTTCAACAGCAAGAAAAACGACAGATAGTGCTTCAATGTTCCGACTGAGAGGGCGCCGTTGTGTCTCCGTGGCAGATGCCACGCATGCACGCTGCATTTCAATGCAGCGGAGAGAAAGTCCACCACCCCGCGAAGACCTCTTCAATGCAGCTGATATAACCTTTTGTTTTAAAAAATAACTCTCTACTACTATGGAGAAAGTTAACGAATGCTCGCACGCCAGGTTAGACTGTTCGACTGCATTCGAGTGAGCTGTATTTGCTTGATATGTCTAGTCAGGCAGTATTGCTGCCAGGCAACTGTCCATTGAAATCGCGCAGTCTTTTCTTGTCTTTTTTTTTGTAATTTTGGTAATTTGATATTCACATCATGCCAGTTTTATTTATTTGTTCAGGTCACGCATCTAAATATATCAACAAATCTGAATATTCAATTGAATATTCGATTGAAAGAATTCGATTACACTGGTGAAAGTTTTTTGTCACCGCCAGGCCCTCGTCAATTAACAATGCTTGAGTGCCTGGCACACCCATGACGCTTACGTAGTACTACTGCAACTAACAATAATAATAATAATAATAATAATAATAATAATAATAATAATAATAATAATAATAATAATAATAGTTGTTACACAAAGAATATGTATTCATCGTGAAGACCTGTGCTTGTATGTACAATTATGTGAAACGTAAAGAACTCTCGCTGGGCCGCTAAAGTTGGACGACAGAGGTTAAGGCCGGTGCTAAGTGTACGACCATTTCAGAAGACTGTTTTCCTTTTCCGCGCTTTCTCATGCATATACATGAACAAACTTTAATGGAAGGTGCAGTGAGTATGATTCAAACCTTTTTAAATGCATCAGCATTTCCATGCCTACCCAACGAGAAATTTGTCCGTCCGTCACGTATGACGAATGCAGTGGCTCGTATCCCCTTAAACAATGTCACATACCAACGTAAGGCAGAGGCTACAAGCGCTCAGCAAAGTGAAGCCAACAGTGCATACATTAATTAAAATCTCCCGTACAGCACAAAGAATAGCATACGTTTCAATAAAGAACAAACTCAAAACGAGCATCCGAACCATCAATAAAGCATTGCATACACCCCTCAGCAATTGTGAGGGTGGTTTTGCTACAGCTTCGTTGGACATCCAGGTCGATAAAGACCTATAAGGGTTGATAAGGGTCGGCTCATGTTCGATGAGGTTGACAACGACCGATGAGGGTTGATAAGGGTTTATGCTGGTCGAATCAAGTTTCAATACATTGATAATGACACCGGGCTGCCTGGAGACGAGCAAGCGGCACAACGCTTGCGCATGCTTACACAACTTCCGGAGGAGTTTCTGCGTGAATTTTTTTTTTCGGAAGATTTAGTCTTAAGAAATTAAGATTTATCTGTGTAGTCTTGACCGTTTGTTGTAGGCCACGCCACGTTCAATTAAAAGAAACGCATCTCTTCATTTTCAAGGCCGCACAACGCCCGTTCGGAAACTTGCATAGATGGTGGTGCCAGATTTCCCTTTAGGTAATAGGGTAAGAAACTCCATGGCTATATGAGAGCCTGCAACTGTCGCACTAAAATAGTTAAAAGCAAGAGTACTTGCAGAGGTACGTGTGGACCCAGACCCAACCACAAGATGTATTTCTGGAACCGAAGATGTAGTCGTAAAGCGATGCAACGCAGTCGCTTAAGAGAGCAACGACTGGGTACAAATTATTCTTCACATACAAAAAAAGAGCTCCTAAAACGGTAAAACTGCATATACTTGTCTACAACGACGTGTTGCGTGTATGGCTCCGTTTTCGCGACTGCTCATGCGCGAATGAAAAGCAACCCCGGACATGTAGTGGATCGTTTCGGAACTCATGAATAAAGGTATTGCGCAAAAAAGTAGGACTGCGCAACTTCTAACAAAAGCTCAACTTTTGCTGCCGCAAGCCAAAATGTGTCAAGTAAATATCGAAATGCTATTTCACTGCCGGAATCCGCTGAGCCCTCACTCTTCAGAAGAAGAGAAACTTCATTTGCGACTATAATATATTGTTCCGAGGCATCATGTTC